>NW_006409659.1:5166-8494 GCF_000296735.1 Chrysochloris asiatica | reverse complement strand
TTGATCTTCATCAGTAAATGTTTCAAGTCCTCTTCACTTTCAGCAAGCAAGGTTGTATCATCTGCATATTGTAGGTTGTTAATGAGTTTTCCATCAATCCTGATGCCACGTTTTTCTTCATAGAACCCAGCTTCTCATATTATTTGCTCAGCATACAGGTTTAATAAGTATGGTGAAAGAACACAAACTTGTCTCACACCTTTCCCAATTTTAAAACATTCAGTATTCCCATGCTCTGTTCGAACAACTGCTTTTTAGCTAAAGGTAATTAGAGTAGGACCCAGTTATTGAATGTACATCAGATGGATTCCTATTTTTGTTTCTTAATTTTTGGTGCATGAATGGTAATGAAGGGATTAAAATACTATTCAAAATGAAGCTGTCATTCAATTATGGGAAAATTTTTTTTTTTATTTACAGCTGCTTCTACCAAAAAATGAGAAGCGAAGATGAAAAATTGCTTGGATTTTTAGAAAATGAAATTTCTTCACCAGAGAGTTAAAATCAGTGTTGGTAATAGCTGAATATTGTTGTATTTTCAGTAAGACTTTAAGTTGGCATTAGTAAATCCTTTCATTGGATTCTGTCTCGAGGTGCACTGAAATCTCCATTTCATTGGTTTTAAAGGAACCAGTTTAATAGAGCACACACACATATTTTGAAAAAACATAAAAACCTAGCAAAATACATAGCTTTGTTTTAATTGTATTTTTCAAATTTGTTCATTCATTGATTAAGTCATAAGTTTTTGTTAAGAGAGACTATTAATAAGATTGATCTGGGGATTCACAGCTGACAGACATACAACTCATGGTTTTGAGAATTTCATATTTATTTCATGACCATTTGAATCAGGAACATCATGAAGTCCATCCTGACCTCTGTTTCTTTCCCTGGTAATAAACAGAAGTTTGTGTTGTCCAAGTTTAGTTGGATATATGATGATTTCAAAGACATACTGATTTCCTATTTGTTAATAATTATGACAAAAAACAATCAGTCCAAATTGACCCAGTTTCTGATTCTATTCTGTACAACAGTAATTAAAAAACACTAGATGTTATTTCATGACATCGAGAAGGACTGATACTTGAAAGCTTGCTTTCTTTACTTTGAAGATAATAGTATGATTTCCAGCCATCTTCAACATGGACAAAGTAAAAAGAGACCTTTATGGTGTGTAAAACTTGTATTGTCTCTCCCTGGTTACCACATTTGAATATGTTCCTGCTGCACGTAGGATAAAACAAATCAATCTTTAGCATGGCCTAAGAAATCCTTGTTGATTTGCCCCTTGCCTATACCTCTTACTTTTTCTTGCTATACTTTCTGTTCATTAAGTCATTCATTACCTTAATCAGTAGCTTGCTTGCTCACTCTTTACTGTCTGTTTCAGTTTTATAAAGCTACTACCTCATTCTGATCTGGATCTGTCAAAGATTATCATTCTGTCCATCTGACATGCTTTTCTCAGTCTACTTTCACCAGCCACTAAAACAATGATGATGAAATTGAAGGATTCTACTAACTTCTTCAGTCTGGAATTTATCAAAATTGCAATCAAGATGTATTGATAATTACTGGTGACTGGAATGTATTGGTTGGAAACAATTGTAAAGGATCAGTAGTTGGGAAATATGGCCTTGGTGAAAGAAACAATGCTGGAGAATTCATGACTGAATTTTCCAAGACCAATGAATTATAGCAAATTCTTTTTTGGACAACATAAAAGAGGATTAAACATATGGACTTTACCATATGGAATACAAAGAAATCAAATTGACTGCATCTGTGGAAAGAGATAGTAAAAAAATCTCCATATCATCAGCAACTACAAGCCCATGTGGCTGACTGTGGAACAGATCACCAATTGTTCATATGTAAGCTCAAACAGAAATTGAAGAAAATGAAAACAAGTTCACAAAAGTCAAACTATCACCATGAACATATCTCACCTGAATTTAGACATCATCTCAAGAACCGATTTGAAATTTTAGACATTAATGACCAAAGACCAGAAGAGTTATGGGATGACATTGTGAATATAATACAGGAAGAAAGCAAAAGGTCATTAAAAAGACAAGAAAGAAGGAAAAGACCAAAATGGATGCCAGAAGAGACTCTGAACTTGCTCTCTAGCATAGAGATGCTAAAGCAAATGGAAGAAATGAGGAGGTAAAAGGGCTCAACAGAAAAATTTAGAGGGAAGCTCAAGAAGACAAAGTCAAGTATTAAAATGATATTTATAAAGACTTAGAATGAGAAAATCAAAAGGAAAGAACGTGCTTAGCATTTCCCATGTTGAAAGAACTGAAGCATTGGTAAAAAATAAGGAAGGTCCTGGGAATTGATGGAGTACCAGTTGAAATCTTTCAACAAAGTAATGTACCATGGAGGCACTCATTCATCTGTGCCAAGAAATTTGGAAGCCAGATACTTGACCAAATGATTGGAAGAGTTCCGTATGTGTGCTCATTCTAAAGATAGGCGATTGAATGGGATATGAAAAGCATCGGACAGTATCATTAATATTATATGGAAGTAAGACTTTGCTAAAGATAAGTAAAAAACTATGCTAACAGGGAACTGCCAGAAGCTCATGCCAGATTCAGACAAGAATGCGGCGGGATGCCATTGCTGATATCAGGTGGATCTTGGCTGAAAGTAGAGACTACCAGAAAGAAGTTTACCTGTGCTTTATTGACTAAGCCAAGGTTTTAGACAGTGTGGATCATGACAAGCTATGGACACCATTGCAGACAATGGATACTTTGGAAAACTTAATCGGTTCACGAGGAACCTGTATATAAACCAAGACGTAGTTGTTTGAACAAACAAGGGGATACTGAATGGTTTGAACTCAGGAAAGGGTTGCCCCCGGGTTGTATTCTTTTAACACACTCATTGAATCTGTATGCCGAATAAATAATCCTAGAAGCTGAATTATATAAAGAATGTGGCATCATTCAAATGTGTGATTTGCCAATGATACAACCTTGCTTGCTGAAAGAGGACTGGAAGTATTTACTGATGAAAATTAAATAATACAGCCTTATGTATGGGTGGCACCTCAATATAAAGGAAACAAAAAGATTGAATATGTCAGACTTAATTTTGATTATATCCACTATCAACACTCATGGAAGCAGAAATCAAGAAATCAAATGACATACTGCAGTAAGCATATCTACTACACAAGGCTTCTTTAAAGTGTTCAAGAACAAAGACGTTATTTTGAGGATTAAGGTGTGTCTGACCCAAGCCATGGTATTTTCAATAACCTCATATGCATGCGAAAGCAGGACAGTGAATAAGGAAGACCATAGAA
>NW_006409659.1:3979-4516 GCF_000296735.1 Chrysochloris asiatica | reverse complement strand
TGGACTCAACTGTACAATGATTGTGAGGTTGGCACAGGACTGGGCTGTGTAAATAAGGTCTCTATGAGCTGTACTAACTTGTAGGCACCTAACAATAACAACAAACATTTTTTCTGTATTTGCTTTCAGTCAAGATTCACCTGACATCTGCGATGATATCCCTAGTTTCATATCCTCTTCTGCATCTGGCTTGAGTTTCTGACAGTTCCCTGTCAATGTACTGTTGCAACCGTTTTAAATTTTCTTCAGTATAATTTTACTTGCATGTGATATTCATGATATTGTTTGATGATTTCCAAATTCAGTTTGTCACCGCTCTACAGAATGGGCTCAAATATGGGTCTCTTCCAATTGGTTGGCCAGGTAGATGCCTCCCCAAATTTTTTTGCATACATGAATGAACAGCTCTAGTGCTGGATCAGCTTGTTGAAAGAGTTCAGTTTGCCTTCTGTCAATTCCTGGAGTCCCCCGGGCCCCCCTCCCACCTAATACTTTGAGTGCACTTTGGACTTCTTCCTTCAGTACCACTGGTTCTTG
>NW_006409659.1:2683-3136 GCF_000296735.1 Chrysochloris asiatica | reverse complement strand
GATGATTTCTGTTTGTTTCCAACTTTCACATTCTAAACACCAGTAATTAGTAATACATCTTGATGCATGCTTGATCAATTTCAAACTGAAGAAATTGGTAGAATTCTTCAGTTTCATTATTCTTAGCTTTAGTGATTGGTGTATAAATTTGAATAATAGTGATATTATTTGGTCTTTATAGGCATTTGGATATTATCTTATGACAAATAACTTTGCGTTTCAAGATAGATATTGAAATGTTCTTGTTTACAATGAATGTTAGGTCATTTCTTGAATGTCTCATTCCTGGCATAGTATGCCATATAATTATCAGACTCAAAATGCCCAATACTTGCTCATTTCAACTCACTAATGCCTAGGAAATCAATCTTTATGAATCACATTTTTTTCATAATTTCCACTTTCTCAGATTCATACTTTGTACATATCATGTTCCAATTATTAATGGATAAT
>NW_006409659.1:0-418 GCF_000296735.1 Chrysochloris asiatica | reverse complement strand
TTAACTAACTGGAAAGGAAACAGCTGCTAGTGTCTGTCATCTTTGATTAGATCTATAAGTATGTATCCATTATTAGTGCTGATGAAGCTAGCTAATTATAGAACATTAAACATGAATGTATATTGCTCTAAATACTATTATTAATTGCTGGATACCTCGGGTCTAGCAGTCTTAATGTCTCAGAAGCATTTGAAATTGTTTAGTACTTTTTCCTTTAAATTTTATTCTCCCTTGACATCTGTGACATAAATGCTCTTGTTGCCTTCCATACCTCTTGTTGCCTCATTCCTGATTATGCACATTGAACTTCTTTTCTTCTCCTTGTCTATTAAAAGTTCCCACATCTTCATGATTCTATTCGTAGCCTCCATTTTTTCTCACTCTCTGTACATCCTCTGATGATGTAACTCACTTCTAA
>NW_006409658.1:45745-48469 GCF_000296735.1 Chrysochloris asiatica | reverse complement strand
GGCAATGTTTCAGTCTGTTGTACATAGGATCACTATTAGTAGTTATTGACTTGACGACACCTAACAACAACAATTTTACTCAGTGTAATAATTTTCTCCAGGTTCATCTATATTATGTGGTACTTCACATGTTCATCATTATCATTTAATGTTGTGTAGTATTCCATATATATATATATATAAAACAGCTTTTATTTATCCATTTATTGAAGGGAATTTTTGTAGTTTTCATCTTTTTGCTATTGTAAATAGTGCTGTGATCAACATGGTTGTGCATATATTTATTATATCATGCCTCTTACTTCTCTAACCTTTATGCCTGCTAGTGGAATTGCTAGATCGTATGGCATTTCTATGTTCAACTCTTTAAGGAAGTACCATATTGTTTTCCACAGTGTTTGCATTAATTTATAATTCCACTAGTCTTTTAAGAGGGAGGGTCCAAGCCTCTCCACACCTTCACCAGCATTTGTTGTTTCCTGTTTTTCTTCAACTTTACAGTGAATACTGATTTGCATCTCTCAAATGGCTAATTATCAGGAACTTTTCTTCATGTGTTTGTTACTTACCTGAGTGTCTAGTTTGGTGAAAATGCCTCTTTACATACTCTGTCCAGTATTAATTGGATGGTTTGTGTTTTTTTATTGTTGATGTGTTGAAATTTTCTATAAATTTTAGAGATTAGTCTCTTATCTCATATGCCAATGTCAGTATTTTTCCCCCAAAGCTGTAGGTTCTTTTATACTATTTTGGTGAAATATTCTGATACCCATAAGTTTCTAATATTTAGTAGGGTCCTGTCTCTAGTTTGTTGTCTGCTGTTTGTATATTTTCAATTGTTTGATAGTGCATTTATGTCATTTATTAGAGCTCCTAAGTTGTGGCACCAGACTGTAGGTTAATGCACCAGACCTCAATGTCATTTGAACTGCAATGTTGCTGCTTCAAGCTCACCAGCTGCTCCTCAGAAACCCTATACAGTGTCCCTGTGTGTCAGAACCAACTCAATGGCTCTTAACAACAACAACAACACTTTTGTCTCTATTGTTTCTTTGTTTAGGTGTTTCTATTTAGATCTTTGATCCATCTTGAAGTTCATTTCCTACAACTGGATATCTAATTCTAACAACACTATTTGCTAAAGAGATGATCTCTTCTCCACTTACTGAGTTCCAGTCCTTTGTCAGAGTTCATCTCTCTGTAGGTGGATGAACTCAGTTCTGGATTCTCAATTCTGCTCCATGGGCCTGCACATCTGTCATCATATCAGTACAGACATTTTTTACTATTGTGTCCATTTAATATGTTTTGGGCTCAGGAATTGTGAGGCCTCTTACTTTGTTATTCTGCTTTAATAGTGCTTTACTTATTTGGGGTCTTTTTCATTTGCATAAACATTAGTGATTAGTTTTCCCATTTCTTTAAAGAATGATGTTGAAATCTGAATTGGGATTATATTATATTTTAGAATGCCTTGGGTAGTATTCACATTTTCACAATGGTAAATCTCTTTCCTAGTATTCCCATTTATGTAGGTCTCTTGAATTAGTGTTTTGTAGTCTTCATTGTATAGGTCTTTTGCTTCTTTGGTTAGATTCATTCCTAAGTATTTTCTCTTTTGGGTGTCTGTTGTAAATGGTTGCTGTTATCAGATAATTGTTGTTGGAACTGAGTCAATTCCAACTCACAGTGACCCTATGAACAGCAGAATAGAACTTGGCCAAGTAGGCACCTTCCTCACAATTGTTACTATTTGAGCCCATTGCTGCTGGTGCTGTATCAGTCCATTTCATTGAGGCTCATCCTCTATTTTGGAAACCCTATACAGGGTCACTATGGGTTGGAACCTACTCTATGGCCCTTAACAACAACAACAATAATGCCTTGGGTTAATGTGCTAGACTGCAAAGTTGGTTTGAACCACAAGGTTGGTGGTTCAAGCTCACCAGCTGCTCCTTGGAAACCCTATACTGGATTGCTATGGGTTGGAAACAACATCAACATGCTTTTTCAAACTTCCAGGTACTGGTCCCCCCGATAAGATGTTCCAAGTATGACAAATAAACTCACCATCCTTGCTGTTTAGGGATATTTTGTTTTTATTTCTAAAACGGGTTTGTTTGTTCTTTTGGCAGTTCATGGTCTTTTCGATATTCTTATGCAACACTGTAATTCAATTCTCCCGCGTTTTTTCTTATCATTTACCAGTTTCCATATACACATAAGGAAATTTAAAACACCGTTGTTTGGGTCAGGTTCCTCTTATAAATATGAACCAGACAAGGATGGCATTTACACTATTCTTATTCAATATTATTGTAAAAGTCCTAGCCAGAGCAATAAGGCAAGAAAGGAAAATTAGATATTAGCAAGGGTCATGTGTGGCACTGTAGGATAAGCACTGGACAGCTAACTGCAAGATCAGTGGTTCAAATCCACCACACACTCCTTGGAAACCCTATATGGGGTTGCTATGAGTTAAGACTGGCTGCAAATTAATCCTCAAATTGACATCTTTGCTCTTTAACACTTCAAAGGGTCTTTTGATGCAGATTTGTTTAATGCAATGTCTCTGGTTTCTTGGCTGCTGCTTCCTTGAGCATTGATTGTGGATCCAAACAAAATGACCCCCTTGACAAATTCAGTCTTCTCTCCACTTATTATGTTTTATTTATTGGTTCAGTGGCAAGGATATTTGTTTTCCTTTGATTGAGATGTCAACCA
>NW_006409658.1:42401-43653 GCF_000296735.1 Chrysochloris asiatica | reverse complement strand
CTGCCTATTCACGTAGGTGCCTGTATGTAAGAGTGGGGGTTTGTAAATTCTGGCTGGTAATTGATTGTGGTGAGGTCTGTAGGGGTCGGTCAGCTTCACTTTAGTTTGTTATCTACTTTTTTTTTTAATTAATGTTTTTATTGAAAGAATAAAATAATTGATAAATAGGTCAATAAATATATGCACATATCCTCAACATCTAGAATCCAGAAACCCAGAGCTTTTACCTTCTGTAATTTGAAAAATAAAGTTATGAGCAAATTGTTGAAAAAGAGTAGAGATAGTGTTGGTTTAAATCTTCTGTTGCAGTTGTTGGTCAGTATGTTATCTACTTTTGTGATCTCATAAATGCAGTTACTTTGTACTTAGGTTTTCTGTGAACAGGAGTGGCACATACAATTTCCTTTGATTTCAATCCACCGAAGCTGAAAGCAATTGTTGCTAAGCCAGTTTTTCCTAAGGTTTGTAGAATTCATAGTGAAAGGCTGTGAATATGGCCATATTATATATTTTTACAAGTAAATTCAAAGTTACCGTAAAGAGAGGATAGATAGAAGGTGACTTCTGAGAACTATCAGACTTGCATGATATCTCTCTGTCTGTTGGAGCTGTGCCAAGCAACAGAAGCGAAGCCATTTTCTACACTCAAATCACTCCCAGCACTTCTAATTTTCCTTTCTTGTCTTATTGCTCTGGCTAGGACTTTTAGAACAATATTGAATAAGAATAGTGTAAATGCCATTCTTGTCTGGTTCAGATTTGTAAGAGAAACTTTTCAGTTTCTGTACATTTAGACTAATTTTGGCCTTTGGCTTTATATAGATATATATCCTTTTAATCATATTGAAGAATGTCCCTTCTATTTCTTTCTTTTTGGAATATGTGTTGGATTTTGTCAAATGCCTTATTTGTATCAATTGCAATGATCATGTAATTTTTTCCTTTGTTTTATTTATGTGGTGAATTGTGCTGAATGTTTTTTTTATAATTTATCCATCTCTGCATACCTGGTATGAACCACAATTGATCAAGATCCATTGTTTGTTCAAAATGTGTTGAATTATGTTGACTAGGCTTATACTGAAAATTTTTGCATCAATGCTTATGATAGATATTGGTCTTCATTTTTTTGTGTTTTTGTGTGTTTGTTTACTTATATTAGCTGTGCCTTTTCCTGGTTTGAATTCAGGGTTATGCTTACTTTATTAAATGGATTCAGGTACATTCCTTCCTTTTATAATTTTTCAAACAG
>NW_006409658.1:40923-42029 GCF_000296735.1 Chrysochloris asiatica | reverse complement strand
TATGTATATGTTCCAATTTTATATTATAGTCTGTGTTAGCTGGGGTATATAGTGTGTTTCTAGAAAGCTGTCAATTTCTTCCAGTATTTTTAAATTTGTTGGAGTATAGTTCTTCAAAGTATCCTGTTATTATCTTTTTATTTTAGTTGATTCTTTTGTGACATTGCCCATTTCATTTCTTATTTATGTTAGCTTGCATCTTTTCCTTCTTCTTCTTTGTTAAGTTTGCCCATGGGTTGCCTGTTTTATTAATTCTTTCAAACACTCAATTTCTAGTCTAACTGATTCTTTCTAAAATTGTTTTCTGTTTCATTTACTTTTTTCTCTAATCTTTATTATTTTATTCTTCTGTTGACTCAGTTGTCTCCTTTTTGTTTTTGTTTTTAAACTTTTTGAGAATTGGATTAAGGTGCTGACTTTGTTTTTTTCTTCTTTCTTGATGTGCTTTGTTTTTGTTACGTGCTGTTTAATCTATTACAATGCATAGTGACCCTGTATAGAGTTTCTGAGGAGTGGCTGGTGGGTTTGAGCCACCATCCTTGTAGTTAGCAATCTGGTGCTTATCTTACAGCATCACACCAGGACTTATTGATGTGTGTATATTGCTTTACATTGTCTCTCTACACTGTTTTTGCAGTGTTCCAATGGTTTTAGAATGTTGCATTCTTATTCTTATTGTATACAAGGAAGTCGTATATGTTGTTTAAATTCTTCCATTACTCCACCACTCATCTGTCAGTTTGTTGAATTGTGGTAGCTTGTGTATTGCTGTGATTCTGGAAGTTATTTCAAGAGTCCTTTAAATACCAGCAGGGTATTTAATGGTAGAAAGGAGTCAGTTGAACTTCCAGACTAAGACAGACAAGGAAAAGGAGAGGCGGACTAGTGGAGCACTGTCAGATAGCAACAGAATACTGAATATTGAAATATGCTGAAGAGCACCAGAATATTGTCAGATATAGTGCCAGGAGATAAGTCACTGAAAATATCCATATGCCTACGAGGAAGAACAGTTAATGCCACTATTATTCAAATTTACACACCAGACACTAAAGCCAGTGATGATAAAAATCAAAGAATTCTATCAACTTCTCCATTCTGAAATT
>NW_006409658.1:38096-39018 GCF_000296735.1 Chrysochloris asiatica | reverse complement strand
GTTGGAAACAAAGAAGAAAAATCAGTCATTGTGAAATATGGTGTTAGTGGTAGAAACAATGCTGAAGGTGACATGATAGAATTTTGCAACACCAATGATTTCTTCTTAGCAAATATCTTTTTTAAACAACATAAAAATACAACTGTACACATGAACATCACCAGATGGAATACACAGAAATCAAACTGAATACATCTGTGGAAAGACACATTGGGAAACCTCCATATCATCATCCAAAACAAGTCCAATGGCAGACCATGGAAAAGACAATCAAATGCTCCTACGCAAATTCAGGCTGAAGCTGAAGAAAATTGAAACAAGTCCACAAGAGCCAAAATATGACCTTGAACATATCCTACTTGAATTTAGTGTCATGTCAAGAACAGATTTGATGCATTATACACGAATGACCTAAAAACAGAAGAGTAGTAGGATGTCGTCAAGAACATCATACAAGAAGAAAGCAAAAGGGTATAAAGAAGACAAGAAAGAAGGAACAGACCAAAATGGATGTCAGAAGAGAGTCTGAAACTTGCTCTTTAGCATAGATGTTAAAGCAAATGAAAGAAATGAGGAGGTAAAAAAAAAAAAAAAAAAATGAACAGAAAATTTCAAAGAGTAGCTCAAGTAGACAAAGTCAAATATTATAATGAAATATGCAAAGAACTGGAATTAGAAAACCAAAAGGAAAGAATCCGCTCAGTATTTCTCAAGCTGAAAGAACTGAAGAAAAAATGTAAATCATGACTTGAAATATTGAATGATTCTATGGGCAAAATACTGAATGATACAAAAGCATCAAAAGAAGATGGAAGAAATCCACAGAGTCACTGTCCAAAAAGAAATACTCAATAATATTCAACCATTTTTAGAGGTAGCAAATGATCAACAGCCAATGGTACTGAAAGAAGAGGTTCAATGT
>NW_006409658.1:9155-10788 GCF_000296735.1 Chrysochloris asiatica | reverse complement strand
GATAGAATGAATGTAAAACTAATGTTCTCCCATGTAAACTATCACATAATTCACAATAAAACATTTAAGGAAAAAAAAAAAAAAGAACATATAATCTGTCTTGATATACAATGCGGTCTATAATAGAAAAATATCCATATGCCTACAAGAAATATCATTTAATACCACAGTTATTCAAATTTATGCACCAACCACTAAAGACAGTGATGACAAAACTGAAGAATTCTACCAACTTCAGTCTGAAATTGATCAAACAGGTAATCAAGATATATTTATAATTACTGACAACTGGAATGAAAACATTGGAAACAAAGAAAAAGGAACAGTAGTTGAAAAATATGGCCTTGGTGATAGAAGTGGTGCTAGAGATTGCATAACAGAATTTTGCAAGACCAATGACTTCATTGCAAATACCATTTTTAAACAACATAAAAGATGGTTATACACATGGAACTCACCAGAAGGAATACATAGGAATCAAACTGACTACATCTGTGGCAAGAGAGAGTGGAAAAGCTAAAACAAGGCCAGGAGCAGACTGTGGAACAGACAATCAATTGCTTTTATGAAAGTTCAGACTGAAGAAAATTAAAACAAGTTCACAAGAGCCAAAATATGACCTTGAACATATTCTGAGATCCCACCTGAATCTAGAGATCATATAAAGAACAGATTTGATGCATAAGACACTAAAGACCAAAGACCAGAAGAGTTGTGCGGTGACATCAAGAACATATTAAAGGAAGGAAGCAAAGATAAATAAGAAGATAAGAAACAAAGAAAAGACCAAAATGGATGTCAGAAAAGACTCTGAAACTTGCTCTTCAGCATAGAAATGCTAAAGCAAATGGAAAAATGCTGAGGTAAAAGAGTGGAGTAAATAATTACAAAGGTCATCTTGAGAAGACAAAGTCAAATATCATAAAGGAAATGTGAAAAGACCTGGAATTAGAAAACCAAAATAAAAGAATAAGCTCATCATTCCTCAACTTGAAGTTACTGATAAAAAAAAATTCAAGCATTGATTTGCAATTTTGAATGATTCTATTGGCAAAATATTGAATGATGCAGAAAGAATCAAAAGAAGATGGAAGGAATCAGAGTTACAGAATAATAGCATCGATGTTCAAACTTTTCAAGAGATAGCATATAATCCAGAAACAATAATACAGAAGGGAAAAGTCCAAGGTGCATTGAAGGCATTGGCAAAGAATGAGGCTCCAGGAATTGATGGAATCCAAATTGAAATCTTTTAACAAATGTATGCAGCACTGGAGGCACTCATTCATCTATGCCAAAAATTTGGAAGACAACTACCTGACCAATTGATGTAAGAGAGGCAAATTTATGCCCATTTCAAAGAGGGGGTGACCAAATGGGATGCAGAAATCATCAGACAATATCATTAATGTCACATGCAAGGAAAATTTTGCTAAAGATAATACGAAATGGCTGCAACCATACACTGACAGAGAATTTCAGAGGTTCAAGTCAGATTCACAAGAGGACGTGGAACAAGGGATATAATTGCTGATGCCAGATTAATCTTGACTGACAACAGAGAATACCAAAAAGATGTTTACCTGTGCTTTATTTACTACGCAAATGCTTTCAGTTGTGTAGATCATGACAA
>NW_006409658.1:5538-8526 GCF_000296735.1 Chrysochloris asiatica | reverse complement strand
GCCTGAATCAAACCATGGTATTTTCAATAATATCATATACTTTTGAAAGTTCAACAGAAAATAAGGAACACCGCAGAAGAGTCGATGTATTTGAGTTATGGTGTTGAAGGAGGATATAAAAATTACCATGGTCTGCCAAATTCAGAAACCAATCTGTGTTAGAAGAAGTAGAGCCAGAATGTTCCTTGGAAGCCAGGATAGCCTGACTTCCTCTCTCATAATGCAGACATATTTTCAGGAGGGACCAGTCCCTGTAGAAGGATATCATGTTTGATTAAATGTAGGTTCAGAGAAAAAAGAGGAAGACCCCCAGTGAGATGGATTAGCTCAGTGGCCGTAGCAAGGGCTTAAAGATAGATTGTGAGATTGGCACAGGAAGTGGCAGTGTTTCCTTCTGTTATACATAGGGTCTCTATGAGTCAGTATCGATTAAGTGGCACCTAACAGCAACAACCCTGTACAGGGTGGCTATGGGTCGGACCCGACTCGACGGCACTTAACAACAACAACAACAACAACAGCAACAACAATAATAGCTGTTAAGTACTCTCAAGTTGCTTCTGATTTATAGCAACCCTGTATAGGTTTTCCAAGGAGTACCTGGTGGATTTGAACTACATATCTGTGGTTAGCAGCCCAGTGCTTTTCCTATGGTGCCACATCATGATTTTAACTAAAGCAGATAATAAAAGCTAATTATCTTACAGCATCAATGACCCTGGAAACTAGTGGATGGTAAGTCATATTTTTTTTCCTTATGTATCTGGAAGTCCTTTTTTCCTTCATTATTTTGAGATTTAGGAGGGGAAGCTGCTAGAGAAATTGATATGAAATATATGTTACTCATATTTCATAATATGTCCTTTATGTTTCTTAATGAATGCCTAATCTTCCCAGGAAAAAGCAGGGCCTATTCTCAAAAAGGTGTCCTGGTGTGGTGCTGTGGGTTAATGCGTCAGATTGCAAAGCCGTTCAAACTGCAAGGTAAGAAGCTCAACTCACCAGCTGCTCCTTGGAAAGTTTATATAGGGTCGCTATGGATCGGAATTGACTCGACGGCACTTAACAACAACAATAATTCTCAAAAAGGACTTATGGTGTAGTGCTGAAGGATCAGCACTAGTTTGTGAACCACAAAATCAGTGGTTCAAACCCACCAGCTTTGCCTGATAAAAAAGCATGTGGAAGTGAGTTTGAATTGATTCTGTCTTACAGTCTCAAGGTCAAAGTGTTCAAGCACTAGATTAAATCTTCATGACTATGACAATATTTCAAATGTATACTTCTGTTTTTGAAGAAACCATCAGGAACTTAAAATGTCAGATGAGAACTCTCCTCTCCCTGTAAAACTTCAAAATGTCAAAGAATGTTCTACAAGGGTACTGTGTCTTCCTTTTTAGGTCAACATCAATGTTACTCAGTGGTCCTAGAGAGCTGTTTATTGGTTTTAATTTAAATACAATGAGAAATCAAACATAAGAGTCACTATGTTCTCCTTTTGGAGTACACACAGAGATGAGGGTTGGAATCTCTGCTCTTTAAAGTCAGTGAGAACATCCTCAACAATATGTTGCCCCTCTGCTTCCAAGATGGTAGTCATAGTCATTCCCACTGCTGCACAAAGCTTTCTCCTTTCAAAAAGTAAGATCAAAAATTTAATTTTAACTAGAAATATAACTATATTTTTGGTTACCTTTACGTTCTGTACAAACATAACTAAGTAATTGCTTAATTTTTTTCATAAGGGGAATTTCATCTCTGAGATTCTCCCCGGGACTTGTAGTCCTAAGAGAATACTGTACTCATTCATCTCCTTGGAGCTCATCAACCTACAAACAACAAACCATAGTACTCCCTTGCTTATAAAAGACTTTTGGTGAACTAGAGGAGAAAAAGGATCCTATTATTGCTCATTCAAAGTAGAATCAGCAAATTTTTAAATATTGGAGATGTAACTGAAATTAGAGGTCTTCATTCCATCACCACGATTTTATAGATAATTAAAGTGGCTTACTAAACATCACATTAATGACACAGCTGGAGCTGGACCACAGCTTTATGAATTATATGTTGTATTTGTTTTTCATTTACAGTAGTTGTGGTTTGATTTTTTTTGTGGTAGGTGTCCACATCACATTCTAACCAAGATAAAAAAAAATAGGTCTGGACCAGCAATATTTCCTATGACACTATGTTCCTTTATTTCACACTACTGGAGTCCTGGTGTCATGATTTAGGATAAGCACTGCCAGCTAACTGCAAAGTTGATGATTAAAACCCACCTGCTAGTCCTCAGAAACCACATATAGTGTTGCTGTGAGTCAGAACCAACTGGAAGGGACTTAACAACGATAAACAAGAAAGAGAACTTAAACTTAGTAAGATCAATAGCTCCTCCATTCCTGAAGGCATTCAAGTAAGTAAACAAAATATGAGTATACTTTTACAAAAATGAGTATAGTGAAATGACAAATCTTTAATAAAATATTCTAAGCTCAAGTTTATCTGGCTTAGATAAGTCAACACAACTGAGCTGGAAGAAGTTTTCTGGTGTCTCTGAGCTGTGCAGTAGATGGAGATATAGAAAATGATGTCTTCTTCTCGTCTTTCGAATTTCATTGCTTTCCTAAGATGCATACATGCACTAACAAGAGCTTCTAAAATGCTTCCTGAAAAGTAAAACCAAATACAATGGAGTACTAACTCATTTGAATAAAACATCTCTTGTATTGAGTTGAGAAACTGTCTAATTTAGGATATTAAGACTAAGAGACTTAACCATTCCCATAGAAGTTTCTCTTTGAAGAGTGCTCTGAACTCTGTGAACAACAAATCTTGCATGTATATGAAAGGTCCAAAACAACCTGAAAGTACTTTCTAAAGACTGAATAAAACCTTAAATTCCTAGCACCTCATTTTCTAGCACTGTAAAATATAGTTCCTGTTCAAACTATAATTAGTTCACCATTCTTTGTTACAGTTGTTGTT
>NW_006409658.1:3594-4938 GCF_000296735.1 Chrysochloris asiatica | reverse complement strand
TTGTGGTTTTCTGTCTCACAAGACTTACAGGATTATTATTAATCATAGTCAAATACTTGCTTACATTCTATAATTTTTCTTTCTCATTGTTTCACATCTCTTCTTTTTGTGAAGGATATGGCAAAGCAAAATTATTCCATAGTAATTGAGTTTCTCCTCGATGGATTGACAGACAAACCAGAACTGCAACTGCCTCTTTTTCTCCTGTTTCAAGGGATCTATGTGGTCACAGTAGTGGGCAACATGGGGATGATCCTCCTCATCATGTTCAGTTCCAAGCTCCAATCACCCATGTACTTTTTTCTCAGAAATCTGTCATCCCTAGATCTCTTTTATTCGTCAGTTGTTACACCCAAACACCTGGGAAATTTTTTGTAGGATCAAAATATTATTTCTTACTCTGAGTGTATGAGTCAACTTTTTTTCTTTTTGGTTTTTGCTATTGCAGAGTGCTACATGCTGACAGCCATGGCATATGACAGATATGTAGCCATATGTAGTCCACTTCTCTACAATGTCATCATGTCCCAAAAGGTCTGTAATGTGCTGGTGACTGGAGTCTATATCATAGCTTCCTCAGGAGCTATGGCTCACACTGTCTGCATGACCAGGCTGTCTTTCTGTGATGACAATGTCATCCACCATTACTTCTGTGACATAATGCCTCTTTTAAAGCTCTCATGCTCCAGTACTTACATCAATGAACTACTGGTGATACTCATAGGTGGATTCAATGTGGTAGCAACAACTGTGCCCATCATCATCTCTTATGCCTTTATACTCTCCAACATACTTCAAATACCTTCAGCTGAGGGCAGGTCCAAAGCTTTTGGTACCTGTGGCTCTCATCTTACTGCTGTTGGGGTTTTTTATGGATCTGCCATATTCATGTATTTTAAGCCAGCATCGAGTAGCAACATGGCCCAGGAGAAAGTGGCTTCTGTGTTCTATACCACAGTGATCCCTATGCTGAACCCTTTGATCTATAGTTTGAGGAATAAGGATGTAAAGAATGTCCTCAAGAAAGTCATGTGTAGTAGGTATGGGCCCCCTCCGTTTAGTAGCCAGAACCACTAAATGCATTAGTAGTAGTATGCTTCTATCACTTTCTTAAAACTAGCTTGTCTTTCAGGTTCTCAAAGTTAATATCCCAATATTGATTCTTACACTATAGCTGTCAGATGTTACCCTTTTATTGGAGTCCGTTCGCACATACACATAGATACAGACATAGGCATATAACCTTGAGAAAACCATTCCTGATATTGTGATTCAGTAGTTCATTGATGAGTCTCAAGAATCCTTATTTTAAAAAATTACTCTCAGATGAATCTGTGTGGTACT
>NW_006409658.1:0-2444 GCF_000296735.1 Chrysochloris asiatica | reverse complement strand
AGCATGTTCTTAGGTGACAGGTCTAACTAAATCATTTCTATACACCACTTTCTCATTTTCTATTTCCATTGTCATTGTCCACCATTCATACGTTTTTGTTCAATTCAAACAGATGAATTGAACAGGGATATTGTGGGTTTTAGCACCCCTGCATCCTTCAATCCTTGGACAATGGCCTAATTCAACCCCTTGGCAGTGACACTACCAGGACTATGGTTATGCTTTTAGTGTACTATATCCCTATGTATAAGCAGTTCTGATGGTGTGCCTGTGGACTTTCCTACAATAATAGTTCTCACTCCACACATCAGGGACTCTATATAGGAATTGTGCCAGTTGCTGAGCATATATATTTCAATGAAATATTTTGGAACTGAAAAATAGTCACAGGATGAGTTTCTGGAAACAGTGGACCAACTGTGAAATGGACTTGAGCTAAAATTCCACTGAACACTTGACCAACATATGCTCCTGTAGTGTAGTGGTTACGAGTTGGGCTGCCAACCTCAAGGTCAGCAGTTCGAAACTACCAGCTGTTCCGCAGGAGAAAGATGAGGCATTCTGCTCCCGTAGAGATTTACAGCCTTGGAAACCCTGTGCAGGTTCACTACGAATCAGAGCTGACTCCATGGTACTTAACAACAACAACAATGGTTAATGAACCACAGGAAGCTGTGGGGTCTCTTGGAATTGTTAATTCATATAGTGTCTGATAATTCCCTCAAACTATAATAATTTTGTTTACCAAGTAACCCTTGTACAAGGCAGTAGGCCCCTTTCCAGATTATTTGGAGAAAGATTAACACTATATATTTGTGGCAACTTTGTGAAGATACCCAACTTATCCTACATCTAACTGATAGTCTATAAACTTTCCTAAGTATGGAAATTGATTTAGGGATCATGATTTCCAGTTTGGGGTATTCAAATTAGACTTATGTTCACCTTACCTAAAACCATTTCATTTGTACAAATAAGTAATAATTTAGTAGACTTCCTATCCTTTAATGTCTAGGGACACCACAATCAACCAACCAACCCCATATGTTTTAGTGAGTAACAATATTCTGACTGTTGCTTTGACGCAACTGTTCAATATGGTATCCACACCTATCTTGTCTTTTGGGAATATGTGTTGCCACTTGGTTTCTGCCACCTGGAATCTAAATATTTCCACTGTATTTAAATTCAATGTCATCAGTCACCACTGTGATATTTAGCATACAGAGTACAGTGACCTCAGAGTTCTTCCAGTGTGCTGGGATTACCCTTCAAATTTATCCAATAGAGTTGTATTAATGCAGGTTTTATAAGACAAATTAACTCTGCTTTTAAAATATCCCTGACTGTTTTGATAGTTTCTTCTTCATCAAAGCAAGGTTTTAAACTTTATTTAGTGTAGGCCACTTTTTGACCCATGTTTCAGTGGATCAAACAAACTGTTAGTCTTTTTCTAGTCCCTGCACATATACATTAAGTCAGGAGTCTCTGTTTGATGGGCTCATATCAGTAAAATTGACCAGTTTTAAATTTATATTATTTTCACCATTATTCGACAACATTAATATCCATTCTCACTTATATTCCTGGAACTTCTTTATGTATAAAATTTTAAAAATCACATAGTTGATTTGGAGTGTAGTGTACCTAGTCTTAGCTACACCTCTCCTTCTGGACATGCGTGGATTAGAATCTAGTATAGGTCTAGAAGCAATGAAGGATTTTGGGAGTGAGTCCTGAGGAAAACTAGCAGTATCGTTCAACAAAATACTTTAAGAGAGACTACTCTAAATTCTTCAGGAAAGACATGATTAACCATGATCAATGTGAAAGAAAGACCTGTTCTATTAGCAAAGGAGATATTTTAAAGCATTAATAATATAATTAAGACATGTTTCCTTATTTTTATTCTCTGGAAACTAGAATACACATAGTCACTATGGGTTGGATCTAACTTGACAGCACTTAACAACATCTGAAACTTCTGTCTTTCTTGCTGGCCAGCAAAGTAGTCCTTATCAGTATTTTGTGTCTCAGAGGGTGCAAGAGGGATGTGTCTAGTATCAGTCCATTTCTGCATGGTTGCTGTACTTCCATGTCTACCCACTTCATGGACCCAGCTGGCCACATCAAGAAAGCATACCAACATGTCACTGACTGATCCTACTCAGATGCATGCTTTCCCAGTGTACTTTCCAGAGGTCCTTGCTACTATGGATGTGCCATTAATAATCAAGTTTTCCTTTTTCTTGATCATATATCCCTGTAAGAGAAAGAGTTGTAATTAATTTCAAGGCAAAATTAACATAGAAAAGAGAGAGAATATAATAAAATGGGAAAACAGTAGAATGTAAACTTTCCTGGGTAAGGACAGAAATTTGCATGTGCTCTTCATTCTGTTATTCTATTGAACAGGAAACAGTTGCTATAAAGTAAATCAGGAA
>NW_006409657.1:45613-46229 GCF_000296735.1 Chrysochloris asiatica | reverse complement strand
GGGCTAGGGCTTTTGCTAGGGCTGTTAGGGCTTTAGGGCTAGGACTAGGGATAGTGCTGTTAGGGCTCTAAGGGTTTTAGGGCTAGGGCTAGTGCTCTTAGGTCTTTAGGGCTAGAGCTAGGCTTGTTTGGGCTTTAGGGCTAGGGCTTGGGCTATGGCTTTTAGGGCTTTAGGGCAAGGGCTAGTGCTATTAGGGCTTTTGGGCTAGGGCTAGAGCTGGGGCTTTAGGGCTAGGGCATTAGGGCAAGGGCTTTAGAGCTTATAGGGCTTCAGCCATGGCTGTTAGGCCTTTAGGACTAGGGCTGTTAGGGCTTGGCCTATGGCTAAGCCTATTAGGGCTTTAAGGCTAATGCTACGTATAAGGCTGTTAGGGTTTTAGGGCTAGTCCAGGCCTAGGGCTGTTAGGGCTATAGGGCTAGGGCTAGGCCTGTTAGGGCTTTAGGGCTAGTGTTTGGGCTAGAGCTTTTAAGGCTTTAAGGCTAGGGCTCGGGCTGTTAGGGCTTTAGGGCTAAGTCTATTGCTGTTAGGGCTTTTGGGCTAGGGATACCGCTAGGGCTAGTGTTGATAGGAGTTTAGGGCTAGTGTGAGGGCTAGGGCTTATAGGGCTTTAGGGCTA
>NW_006409657.1:43082-43649 GCF_000296735.1 Chrysochloris asiatica | reverse complement strand
GGCTTCAGTGCTAGGGCTAGTGCTGTTAGGGCTTTAGGGCTAGTGCTAGGGCTTTTAGGGCTTTCGGGCTATGGCTTGATCTATCGCTGTTAGGCCTTTAGGGCTAGGGCTAGTTCTGTTAGGGCTTTAGGGCTAGGGCTAGTGCTATTAGGGTTTTAGGGCAAGAGCTTTAGGGCAAGGGCATTAGAGCTTATAGGGCTTCGGCTATGGCTGTTCGGGTTTTAGGACTACGGCTGGTAGGGCTTGGGCTACGGCTAAGCCTGTTTGGTCTTTAAGGCTAATGCTAGGTATAGGGCTGTTAGGGTTTTAGGGCTAGTCCAGGGTTAGGGCTGTTAGGGCTCTAGGACTAGGGCTAGGCCTATTAGGGCTTAAGGGCCAGGGTTTGAGCTAGGGCTGTTAGTGCTCTTGGTGTATGTCTAGGACAAGGTCTGTTAGGCATTTAGGGCTAGGTCTATTGCTGTTAGGGCTTTAGGGCTAGGGCTAGGGCTAGGCCACTTAGGGCTTTATGGACAAGGCTAGGGCTAGGACTAGGGCTCTTAGGGCTTTAGGGCTAGGGCTAGGGCTAGG
>NW_006409657.1:12910-13511 GCF_000296735.1 Chrysochloris asiatica | reverse complement strand
GCTGTTAGGGCTTTAGGGCTAGGGCTAGTTCTGTTAGGGCTTTAGGGATAAGGCTTGGGCTAACCTTTTAGGGCTTTAGGGCTAGGGCTAGGGCTAGCGCTGTTATGGGTTTAGGGCTAGGTTTAGAGGTAGTGCTTCTAGGGCTTTAGGGACTTTGCAAGGGCTAGAGCTTTAGGGCAAGGGCTAGGGCATTAGGTCAAGGGTTTTAGGGCTAGGACCAGTGCTGTTAGGGCTTTAGGGTTAGGGCTTGGGCTAGTGATATTAGGTTTTAGGGCTCGGGCAAGGTTTAGGGCTGTTAGGGCTTTATAGCTAGGGCTAGGGCTGTTAGGGCTTTAAGGCTAGGGCTTGGGCTATGGCTGTTAGGGCTTTAGGGCTAGGGCTAGGTCTCTTAGGGCTTGAAGGCTAATGCTTGTTCTAGGGCTGTTAGGGCTATAGGACTAGGTCTAGGGCTAGCACTGTTAGGGCTTTAGGGCTAGGCCTAGGTCTAGGGCTTTTAGGGTTTTATGGCTAGGGCTAGGTCTGTTAGGGCTTTAAAGATAGGGCTAGAGCTAACCTGTTAGGGCTTTAGTGATAGGGCTATGGCTAACGTGTTAGGGCTTAA
>NW_006409657.1:9389-10287 GCF_000296735.1 Chrysochloris asiatica | reverse complement strand
GCTGTTAGGGCTTTAGGGCTAGTGCTTTTAGGGCTTTAGGGCTAGTTCTGTTAGGGCTTTAGGGCTAGGGCAAGGGCTGTTAGGGCTTTAGGGATAGATCTAGGGCTGTTAGGGTTTTAGTGCAAGGGCTAGGGCTAAGGATTTATGGCTAGTGCTTTAGGGCTAGGGCTACTGCTAGGGTTGTTAGGGTTTCAGGGCTAAGGCTAGTGCTGTTAGGGCTTTATGGCTAGGGCTAGGGCTTTTAGGGCTTTAGGGCTATGGCTTGGGCTATGGCTGTTAGGGCTTTAGGGCTAGGGCTAGTGTTATTAGGGCTTTAGGGCTAGAGCTAGAGCTAGGACTTTAGGGCTAGGGCATTAGGGCAAGGGCTTTAGAGCTTACAGGGCTTCGACTATGGCTATTAGGGCTTTAGGACTTGGGCTGTTTGGGCATGGGCTACGGCTAAGCCTGTTAGGGCTTTAAGGCTCATGCTAGGTATAGGGCTGTTAGGGTTTTAGGGCTAGTCCAGGGCTAGGACTGTTAGGGCTATAGGGCTAGGGCTAGGCCTATTAGGGCTTTAGGGCTAGTGTTTGGGCTAGAGCTTTTAAGGCTTTAGGGCTAAGGCTAGAGCTGTTAGGGCTTTAGGGCTAGGGCTGTTAGGGCTTTAAGGCTAAGTCTATGGCTGTTAGGGCTTTTGGTCTAGGGCTACCGCTAGGGCTAGTGCTGATAGGACTTTAGGCCTAGGGTGAGGGCTAGGGCTTATAGGGCTTTAGCGCTATGGTTAGGGCTAAAGCTGTTAGGTCTTTAGGGCTAGGGCTAGGGCTATTATGTCTTTAGCGCTAGGGCTAGGGCTAGAGCTGTTAGAGCTTTAGGGCTAAGGCCAGGGCTAGGACTTTAGGGCTACTTTTAAGTCTAGGGCTAG
>NW_006409657.1:6041-8038 GCF_000296735.1 Chrysochloris asiatica | reverse complement strand
TTTAGGGCTAGTGCTGTTAGGGCTTTAGGGCTAGGGCTAGTGCTGTTAGGGCTTTATGGCTCGGGCAAGGGCTGTTAGGTCTTTAGGGATAGAACTAGGGCAGTTAGGGCTTTAGTGCAAGGGCTACGGCTAAGGATTTAGGGCTAGTGCTTAAGGGCTAGAGCTCTTAGTGCTTTAAGGCGAGGCCTAGGGCTACAGCTGTTAGGGCATTAGGGATAGTGCTAGGGCTAGCCTGTTAGGGCGTAAGGCTAGGGCTAGTGCGACGGCTGTTAGAGCTTTAGGGATAGGGTTAGTGCTGTTAGGGCTTTAGGGCTAGGGCTAGAGCTGTTAGGGCTTTAGGGCTAGTGCCATGGCTAGGGCTGTTAGGGCAATAGGGCTAGGGCTAGGCCCGTTAGGGCTTTAGGGCTAGGGCTTGGGCTGTAGGCCGTTAGGGATAGGGATAGGGATAGGGCTGTTACGTATTTAAGACTAGGGGTAGTGCTACAGCTGTTAGGGCATTAAGGATAGGGCTAGGGCCAGCCTGTTGGGGCTTTAGGGTTAGTTCTCATGCTAGGGCAGTTAGGGATTTAGGGCTAGGGCTAAAGCTGATAGGGCTTTAGGGCTTGGGTTAGTTCTAGGGCTGATAGGTTTTTAGGGCTTGGGTTAGGGCTAGTGCTTATATGGCTTTAGGGCTAGGGCTAGAGCTGTTAGGGTTTCAGGTCTAGGGCTAGGGCTAGGGCTAGGGCTTTAGGGCTATGTCTATGGCTAGGTCATTATGGCAAGGTCTTTAGAGCTAGGGCTAGGGCTGATCGGGATTAGGCTATGGCTGTGAGGCCTTAAGGGATTGGGCTAGGGCTAGCCCTCTTAGGGCTATAAGGCTAATGCTAGGTCTAGGGCTGTTAGGGCTTTAGGGCTAGTGACAGGGCTAGGGCTGTTATGGATATAGGGCTAGGGCTTTTAGGGCTTTAGGGATAGATCTAGGGCTGTTAGGGCTTTAGTGCAAGGTCTATGGCTAAGTACTTAGGGCTACTGCTTAAAGTCTAGGGCTAGGGCTCTTAGTGCTTAAGGCTAGGCCTAGGGCTACAGCTGTTAGGGCTTTAGGGATAGTTTTAGGGCTAGCCTGTTAGGGCTTTAGGGCTAGGGCTAGTGCGAGGACTGTTAGAGATTTAGGGCTACGGCTAGGGCATTTAGGTCTTTAGAGCTAGGGCTTGGGTTATGGCTGTTAGGGCTTTAGGGCTAGGGCTAGGCCTCTTAGGGTTTTAAGGCTAATGCTTGGTCTAGGTCTGTTAGAGCTTTAGAGCTAGGGCTAGGGCTAGCGCTGTTAGGGCTGTTAGGGCTTTAGGGCTAGGGCTAGGCCTGTTAGGACTTTAGGGCTAGGGCTTGGGATATGGCTGTTAGGGCTTTAGGGCTAGGGCTATTAGGGCTCTAGGGCTAGGGCTAGGGCTTTAGGGCTAGGTCGAGGGCTAGGGTATTTGGGCAAGGGCTTTAGAGCTAGGGCTAGGACTGATAGGGCTTGGGCTATGGCTGTTAGGGCTTTAGGACTAGGGCTGTTAGGGCTTGGGCTATGGCTAAGCCTGTTAGTGCTTTAAGGCTAATGCTAGGTATAGGGCTGTTAGGGTTTTAGGGCTAGTCCAGTGCTAGGGCTGTTAGGGCTATAGGACTTGGGCTAGGCCTGTTAGTGCTTTAGGGCCAGGGTTTGGGCTATGGCTGTTAGTGCTTTTGGCGTAGGTCTAGGGCAAGGTCTTTTAGGCCTTTAGGGCTAGGTCTAGGGCTGTTAGGGCTTTCAGACTAGGGCTAGGGCTGAGAGAGCTTTAGGGCTAGGTATAGGGCTATGTCTGTTAGGGCTTTAGGGCTATGGCAAGGGCTAGGATTTAGGGCTACATTTAGGGCTAGGGCTAGGGCTAGGGCATTAGGGAAAGGGCTTTAGGGCTACGGCTAGGGCTTTTAGGGCTTTAGGGCTATGGCTAGGGCAGTTATGGCTTTCGGACTAGGGCTAGGGCTAGGGCTGTTATAGCTTT
>NW_006409657.1:5498-5941 GCF_000296735.1 Chrysochloris asiatica | reverse complement strand
GCTGTTTGGGCTTCAGGGTTAGGGCTTGGGCTAGTGCTATTAGGGATTTAGGGCTAGGGCAAGGGTTAGAGCTTTTAGGGCTGTTAGGGCTTTAGGGCTAGGGCTAGGCCTGTTAGGGCTTTAGGTTTAGAGGTAGAGCTGATAGGGCTTTAGGGCTAGGGCTAGGGCTAGGGCTAGAGCTTTTAAGTCTTTAGGGCTAGGGCTAGAGGTGTTAGGGCTTTAGGGCTAGGTGTAGGGCTGTTAGGGCTTTAGGGCTAGGTCTAGGCCTGTTATGGCTTTCGGGCTACTGCTAGGGCTTTTAGGGCTTTAGGGCTATTGCTAGGGCTAGCGCTAATAGGACTCTTAGGGCTTAAGGGCTAGAGCTAGCGCTGTGAGGGCTGCTAGGGCTTTAGGGCTAGGGCTAGGTCTGTTAGGGCTTTCGGGCTAGGGCTAGGGCTAGGGCT
>NW_006409657.1:1443-3926 GCF_000296735.1 Chrysochloris asiatica | reverse complement strand
GCTTTAAGGCTAGGCCTAGGGCTGTTAGGGCTTTAGGTCTAGTGCTAGAGCTGATAGTGCTTTAGGCTTTGTTTTATGGCTAGGTCTGTTAGGGCTTTAGGACTAGGGCTGTTAGGGTTTTAGGGCTAGGCTTATGGCTATTAGGTGAATAGGGCTAGGGCTAAGGCATTTAGGGTTTTAGGGATAGGGCTAGGCATGTTAGGGCTTTAGGGCTAGGGCTAGGGATAGTGCTGTTAGGGCTGTTAGGGCTTTAGGGCTAGGGCTAGGGCTGTTAGGGCTTTAGGGCTAGGGCTAGGCCTGTTAGGACTTAAGGGTTAGGTTTTGGCCTATGGCTGTTAGGGCTTTAGGGCTAGGGCTAGTGCTATTAGGGCTTTAGGGCTAGGGCATTATGGCAAGGGCATTAGAGCTTATAGGGCTTCGGCTATGGCTGTTCGGGCTTTAGGACTAGGGCTGTTAGGGCTTGGGCTACGGCTAAGCCTGTTTGGGCTTTAAGGCTAATGCTAGGTATAGGGATGTTAGGGTTTTAGGGCTAGTCCAGCGTTAGGGCTGTTAGGACACTAGGTCTAGGGCTAGGCCTGTTAGGGCTTAAGGGCCAGGGTTTGGGCTAGAGCTGTTAGTGCTTTTGGTGTATATCTAGGGCAAGGTCTGTTAGGCATTTAGGGCTAGGTCTATGGCTGTTAGGGCTTTAGGGCTAGGGCTAGGTCTAGGCCTCTTAGGGCTTTAGGGCTAAGGCTAGGGGTAGGACTAGGACTCTTAGGGCTTTAGGTCTAGGGCTAGGTCTAGGTCTGTTAGGCCTTTAGGGATAGGGCTAGTGCTAGCCTGTTAGGGCTTTAGGAATAGCGCTAGAGCTGTTAGGGCTTTAGGGCTAGGCCTAGGTCCGTTAGGGATTTAGGGCTAAGGCAAGTGCTAGGATTTTAGGGCTACGTTTATTACTAGTGCTAGGGCATTAGGGAAAGAGGTTTAGGGATAGGGCTTGTGCTGTTAGGGCTGTTAGTTCTTTAGACCTAGGGCTAGTGCTGTTAGGGCTTTAGGGCTAGGGCAAGGTTTGTTAGGGCTTAAGGGATAGATCTAGGGCTGTTAGGGCATTAATGCAAGGGCTAGGGCTGTTAGGGCTTTAGGGCTAGGGCTAGACCTGTTAGGACTTTAGGGCTAGGGCTTGGGCTATGGCTGTTAGGGCTTTATGGCTTGTGCGAGGGCTATGCCTCTTAGTGCTTTAATGCTAATGCTTGGTCTAGGATTGTTAGGGCTTTAGGGCTAGGGCTACGGCTAACGCTGTTAGGGCTTTAGGGCTAGGCCTAGGGCTAGGGCTGCTAAGGCTTTAGGGCTAAGGCTAGTTCTGTTAGGTCTTTAGGGATAGGGCTTGGGCTATGGCTGCTAGGCCTTTAGGGCTACAGGTAGGCCTCTTAGGGCTTTAAGGCTAATGCTTGGTCTAGGGCTGTTCGGCCTATAGGGCTAAGGCTAGGGCTAGTACTGTTAGGGCTTTTGGGCTAAGCCTAGGGCTAGGGCTTTTAGGGCTTTATGGATAGGGTTAGGTCTGTTAGGGCTTTAGGGATAGGTCTAGGGCTGTTATGACTTTAGGGCTATGGTTAGAGCTAGTTCTTTTAGGGCTTTATGGACAGGGCTAGGGCTTTAGGGCTAGATCTAGGGCTAGGGCATTAGGTCAAGGGCTTTAGGGCTAGGGCCAGTGCTGTTAGTGCTTTAGGACTAGGGCTCTTAGGGCTTGGGCTACGGCTAGGCCTGTTAGGGCTTTAAGGCTAATGCTAGGTATAGGGCTGTTAGGGTTTAGGGCTAGTTCCAGGGCTAGGGCTATTAGGGCTATAGGGCTAGGGCTAGGCCTGTTAGGGCTTTAGGGCTAGGGTTTGGGCAAGGGCTGTTAGCGATTTAGGCATATGTCTAGGGCTATTTCTGTTAGGCCTTTAGGGCTAGGTCTAGGGCTGTTAGCGCTTTAGGGCTAGGGCTAGGGCTGTTAGGGCTTTAGGTCTAGTGCTAGAGCTGATAGTGCTTTAAGGTTTGGTCTATGGCTAGGGCTGTTAGGGCTTTAGGACTAGGGCTGTTAGGGCTTTAGGGCTAGGATTAGGGCTGCTAGGTGTTTAGGGCTAGGGCTAGGGCTTTTAGGGCTTTAGGCATAGGGCTAGGCCTGTTAGGGCTTTAGGGCTAGGGCTAGGGATAGTGCTGTTATGGCTTTTAGGGTTTTAGGGCTAGGGCTAGGGCTTTTAGGGCTTTAGGGATAGGGCTAGGCCTGTTAGGGCTTTAGGGCTAAGGCTTGGCGTAGGGCTGTTAGGGCTTTGGGGCTAGCACTAATGCTATTAGGGCATTAGGGCTATGGCTAGAGCTAGGGCTTTAGGGATTTTGGACTAGGGCTGTTAGGGCTTGGGCTACGGCTAAGCCTGTTAGGGCTTTTAGGCTAATGCTAGGTATAGGGCTGTTAGGGCTATAGGGCTAGGGCTAACCCTGTTAGGGCTTTAGGGCTAGTGTCTGGGCTA
>NW_006409657.1:0-715 GCF_000296735.1 Chrysochloris asiatica | reverse complement strand
GGGCTTTAGGGCTAGGGCTAGGGCTAGGGATGTTAGGCCTTTAGGGCTAGGGCTAGGGCTAGGGCTGTTAGGCCTTTAGTCTAGTGCTAGATCTGGTAGTGCTTTAGGGTTTGGTCTAGGGCTAGGGCTGTTACAGCTTTTGGACCATGGCTGTTAAGGCTTTAGGGCTAGGTTTAGGCCTGTTAGGTCTTTAGGTCTAGGGCTAGGGCTGTTAGGGCTTTAGGGCTACTGCTAGGGCTGTTAGGACTTTAGGGCTATTGCTACGGCTAGCGCTCTTAGGACTGTTAGGGCTTAAGGGCTAGGGCTAGGGCTAGGGCTAGGGCTGTTAAGGCTGTTAGGGCTTTAGGTCTAGGGCTAGGCCTGTTAGGGCTTTAGGGCTAGGGCTTGGGCTATGGCTGTTAGGGTTTTGGGCCAGGGCTTGGGCTATTAGGGCTAGGGCTAGGGCTTTAGGGCTAGGGCTAGGGCTAGGGCATTAGGGCAAGGGCTTTAGAGCTAGGGCTAGGACTGATAGGGCTTGGACTATGGCTGTTAGGGATTTAGGACTAGGGCTGTTAGGGCTTTAGGTCTAGGGCTAGGCCTGTTAGGGCTTTAGGGCTAATGCTAGGTATAGGGCTGTTAGGACTTTAGGGCTAGGGCTAGGGTTACAGCTGTTAGGGCTTTAAGGGTTGTGCTAGGGCTAGCCTGTTAGGGCTTTAGGGCTAGGGCTAGTGCTAGG
>NW_006409656.1:41806-45224 GCF_000296735.1 Chrysochloris asiatica | reverse complement strand
AGCTAGAATTCTGTATATTGAAATGTTGCACTACTCTGCCATGTAGCTAGCTCTCTGTATGTAGACAAGGTGGACTCATATGCCGTGAAACGAAAACTCTGTATATGGAAATTTTGCACTACCCTGCCATGTAGCTAGCTCTGTGTTTATGTTCACATTGGATGTGTCTGCCGTGTAGTTAGCTCTAAGTATATGGACATGTTGGACTACTCTGCCATGTAGCTACCTCTCAGTATATGGATACAATGGACACATCTGCCATGTAGCTTGAACTCTGCATATGGAAATGTTGCACTAGTCTGCCATGTAGCTAACTCTCTTTATATGGACAAGTTGGACTCATCTGCCTTGTAGCTAGAACTCGGCATATGGAAATGTTGCACTTCTCTGCCAAGTAGTTAGCTTTCTATAAATAGTTGGACTCATCTGCTTGTAGTAAGAACTTTGCATATGGAACGGTTGCATTTCCATGCCATGTAGTTAGCACTCTGTATATGGACATTTTGGACTTGTCTACCATGTACCTACCTCTCTGTACATGGATATATTGGACTGATATTCCAAGGAGGTAGCTCTTTGTATATGAACATATTGGACTTGACTGCCATGTCTCTGGCTCTCAGGATTTATACATGTTGGACTCATCTGTCTTGTAGCTGGAACTCTGTGTATGGATATGTTGCACTACCCTGCCATGTAACTAGCTCTCTGTATATGGACATTTTGGACTAGTCTGCCATGCAGCTAGCTCTGTGTACATGGATATGTTGGACTGATCTGCCAAGTTGAAAGTTATCTGTACATGAACATATTGGACTTGTCTGCCATGTAGCTAGCTCTCATTATATAGATAAGTTGGACTCATCTGCCTTGTAGCTAGAAATTTGTATATGCAAATGTTGTACTACCCTGCCATGTAGCTACCTCTCTGTATATGAACATATAGGACTTGTCTGTCCTGTACCTAATTCTCAGTGTATGGACGTGTTGGACTCATCTTCCATGTAGCTAGTACACTGTATATGGACTTGTTGGACTACTCTGCCATGTAGCTAGTTCACAGTATATGGATACATTGGACACATCTGCTATGTAGCTAAAATTCTGTATATGGAAATGTTGCACTACTCTGATATGTAGGTAGCTCTCTGTATATAGACAAGTTGTTCTCATTTGCTTGTAGCTAGAACTCTGTTTATGGTAAGGTTGCACTACCCTGCTAAGTAGCTAGCTCTCTGTATATGGGCATTTTGACTCGTCTGCAATGTAGCTAGCTCTCTGTACATACAAATGTTGGACTGGTCTACCAAGTAGGTAGCTGTCTGTATATGAACATATTGGAATTCTCAGCCATGTAGCTAGCTCTCAGTATATGGAAATGTTGTACTCATCTGCCGTATAGTTAGTACCCTGTATATGAACATGTTGAAGTACTCTTCTATATAGTTAGCTCTCAGTATATGGTCACGTTGGACAAATTTGCCATGTAGCTAGAACTCTGTATATGGAAATTTTGCACTACTGTGTCTTGAAGCTAGCTCTCTGTATATAGACAAGTTGGACTCCTCTGCCTTGTAGCTAGAATTCTGTATATGAAAATGTTGCATAACACTGCCATGTACCTAGCTCTCTGTATATGGACATTTTAGAATCATCCTCCATGTAGCTAGCTCTATGTACATAGATATGTTGGACTGATCTGCCTTGAAACTAAAGTAGGTAGCTCTCTATATATGAACATATTGAACTTGTCTGCCATATAGGTAGCTCTCAGTGTATTGACAAGTTGGATTCATCTGCCTTGAAACTAAAATTCTGTGTATGGAAATTTTGTACTACCGTGCCATGTAGATAGTTTTCTGTATATGAACATATTGGACTTGTCTGTCATGTAGCTAGCTCTCAGTATATGGACATTTTGGACTCATCTGCCATGTAGCTAGTAGCCTGTATATGGACATGTTGGACTACTCTGCCATGTAGCTGTATCTCAGTATATGGATATGTTGGACAGATCTGCTGTGTAGCTAGAACTCTGTATATGGAAATGTTGCACTACTCTGCCATGTAGCTATCTCTCAGCATATAGATAAGTTGGACTCATCTGCCTTGTAGCTAGAACTCTGTATATGGAAAGGTTGCACTACACTGGCATGTAGCTAGATCTCTGTATAAGGACATTTTGGACTCGTCTGCCATGTAGCTTGCTCTCTATATATGGACATGTTGGACTCATCTGCCATGTAGTTAGTACCCTGTATATGGAAATGTTGCACTACTCTGCCTTATAGCTAGCTCTCTGTATACAGACAAGTTTGAGTCATCTGCTTTGTAGCTCGAACTCTGTATATGGAAATGTTGCACTACCCTGACATGTAGCTAGCTCTCTATATATGGACATTTTGAATTCGTCTGCCATACACCTAGCTCTCTGTACATGGATATGTTGGACTGATCTGTATATGAACATATTGGACTTGTATATGAGCTTTCTGTATATGAACATATTGGACTTGTCTGCCATGTAGCTAGCTCTCAGTATATAGACAAGATGCACTTATCTGCCTTGTATCTAGAACTCTGTATATGGAAATGTTGCACTACCCTGACATTTAGCTACCTGTATGTATAAGAAAATATTCGATATGTCTGCCATGTAGTTAACTCACAGTATATGGATATGTTGGACTACTCTGCCATGTAGCCAGCTCTCAGTACATGAACACGTTGAACCTGTCTGCCATGTAGCTAGAATTCTGTATATGGAAATGTTGCACTACCTTGCCATGTAGCTAGCTCTCTGTGTATAGACACGTTGGACTCATCTGCCTTGTGACTATAACTCTATATATGAAAATGTTGCACTACCCTGCCATGTAGCTAGCATTCTGTATATGAACATATTGGACTTGTCTGCTTTGTAACTAGCTCTCAGTATATGGAAATGTTGGACTCATATGCCATGTAGTTAGTACCCTGGATGTGGACAATTTGGACTACTCTGCCATGTAGCTAACTCTCAGTATATGGACAAGTTGGACACATCTGACATGGAGCTAGAACTCTGTTTATGAAAATGTTGTACTACTCAGTCATGTAGCTAGCTCTCTGTATATAGATAAGTTGGACTCATCTACCTTGTAGCTAGAACTCTGTATATTGAAATGTTGCACTACCCTGCCATGAAGCTATCTCTTTGTTTGTGAACATTTTGTACTCGTCTGCCATGTAGTTTACTCTCTGTGCATGATTATATTTGACTGATTTGCCAAGTAGGCAGCTCTCTGTTTATGAACATATTGGACTTCTCTGCCATATAGCTACCTCTAGGATATAGACAATTTGGAACATCTGCCTTGTAGCTAGAACTCTGTATATGGAAATGTTGCACTACCACTCCATGTAGCTAGCTCTCTGT
>NW_006409656.1:39485-40236 GCF_000296735.1 Chrysochloris asiatica | reverse complement strand
TATCCTGCCATGTAGCTAGCTCTCTGTAAAGAGACAAGTTGGACTCATCTGCATTGTAGCTAGAACTCTGTATATGGATATATTGCACTACCCTGCCATTTAGCTAGCTCTCTGTATATAGATATGTTGGACTCATTTGCTTGTAGTTAGAACCCTTTATATGGAAATTTTGCACTACACAGCCATGGAGCTCGCTCTCAGTGTATGGACATTTTGGACTCGTCTGCCATGTTGCTAGCTCTCTGTACATGGATAAGTTGGACTGATCTGCTAAGTAGGTATCACTCTGGATATGAACATTTTTGACTTGTCTGGATGTAGCTAGCTCTCATTATATGGACAAGTTGGACTCTTCTGCCATGTAGCTAGTACCTTGTATATGGACATATTGGACTACTCTGCCATGTAGCTAACTCAGTATATTGACAAGTTGGAATTTTCTGCCTTGTAGCTAGAAATCTGTATATTGAAATGTTGCCATACCCTGCCATGTAGCTTGCTCTCTGTATATGAACATATTGGACTCGTCTGCCATGCAATTAACTCTCTGTACATGGATGTGTTGAACTGATCTACCAAGTAGGTAGTTGACTGGATATGAACATATTAGACTTGTCTGCCATATAGCTAGCTCTCAGTATATAGACAATTTGGATGCATCTGCCATGTAGCTAGTACCTTGTATATGGACTTGTTGGACTACTCTGCCATGTATCTAGCTCTCAGTGTATGGACACATTGTACACATCTG
>NW_006409656.1:2159-2785 GCF_000296735.1 Chrysochloris asiatica | reverse complement strand
GCAGATGTGTCCAACGTGTCCATAGACTTAGAGCTAGCTACATGGCAGACAAGTCCAATGTGTTCATATATGGAGAGCAACCTACTTGGCAGATCAGTCCAACATATCCATGTACAGAGAGCTAGCTACATGGAAAATGAGTCCAAAATATCCATATAGAGAGAACTGGCTATAAGGCAGAATAGTGCAACATTTCCATATACAGAGTTCAAGCTACATGGCAGATGAGTCCATAGTGTTGCATATACTGAGACCTAGCTAGATCACAGAGTAGTCAAACATATCTATATACAGAGTTCTAGCTACACAGCAGATGTGTCCAACATGTCCATATACTGACAGAAAGGAGTCAAGACAGAGCTCCCAGACTCAGACCCAAAGAGTTAGGATGGGCTTAGAGGCTGGTGGTCTTGTAGCTAGTGGAACTTGGAGCAGAGACAGAAGGGCACATTCTCTTAAACCCACTGTCCAGGCTAGGTGATCTGGGCCCACAACCTGGGAGAGACAGAGAGGCTGGACTGAATAGGGGCCGCAGAGACGCCAAGCCAAGGAAACGTTCCATAGGAACATCTAAGGGGCTTTGCTGACATTGGGTGGTTCCGAACTAGCTGTTTTTTAATTTATTA
>NW_006409656.1:0-657 GCF_000296735.1 Chrysochloris asiatica | reverse complement strand
AAGATAGACACAGCATTGGAAGCAATACAAAACCTACACAAAGAGAACCAACAATCAATAACAAAGTGGCAGAAATAGAAAACACTCTGGAAGGACTGAGGAATAGAATAGACGAGATGGAAGGAAGAATCAGTTAGCTGGAAGACAGGTCTTTCAATACCTCCAAGATAGAAGAACAAACACAAAAAAGGATAAAAAAAAAATCTGAAGATCATATAAGATTCATGCTGGACAACATGAAGAGGAAAAACTTAAGAATCATTGGCATTCCTGAACAAGAAGAATCACACAAGTCCACTGAGGAAATAGTTGAAGAACTTCTGGAAGAGAATTTTTCCAACATCCTGAAAACTGAAAAAATTAACGTACAAGAAGTGCAACGGACTCCAAGAAGGGCAGACCCCAAGAGAAAATCACCAACATATCATAGTCAAGCTTTCCAAGCTCAAAGATAAGGAGACGCTTCTGAAAGCAGCTAGAGAAAACAGAAAGGTCACATATAAGGGCAAACAAGTCAGATTAAGCTCAGATCTCTCAGCAACAACCATGCAGGCAAGAAGATAATGGGGAGACATATATAAAACCCTGCAAGAAAAAAATTGCCAACCAAGAATCCTTTACCCAGCAAAACTATCAATCAAATATGATGGGGAGATC
>NW_006409655.1:46631-47242 GCF_000296735.1 Chrysochloris asiatica | reverse complement strand
AAAGGGTTAGTTAAAACAACAAAAATATAAAAGTTGCAAAATTTGAGGTAAAAAACCCAAGTCTGGATTGAATTAAAGCTAACTCTATCATTGGAAAAGGGGTATGGACTCAGACAATTCCTTCTGCCCCAGCCACTTCCCGCAAGGGTGCTATTATATGACCGGAATGAGAAAACTTAGGGTCCATTAACATTCAAGATTTGGAAGAGTACAAGGGGGCACATACGGAGGGGAAGAGGCGGGAGGAGAAGAAGAGGATGATAAGGGAAGTTCCTGGGAACCTGGAGATGGTGAAAGAGGGACCAAAGCAGAGGGTGGAGGTGCACTTGGGGCTCTTTGATAGGGAGGGGGTTCATCAGCTGGGTCAAATTGGCTGATAGAGTAAAGAGGACAAGTAATGGAACAAAGAGAAGGTCAAAGGTAAGAAAAGCCATGGATATACGGGATCTCTGACCATTTTCCCTGGCGGTCACAAAAGTTAAATAGGTCTTGGATTAGACCTGATTCAAACAAGCCATTAGGTGGCCAGGTATTTTGGTTGTCTAATTTGTATTGAGGCCAAATTCGAGTAGATAGACTTATAAGACGCTTAGGTTCAAGGTCTAAGCCCT
>NW_006409655.1:45452-46531 GCF_000296735.1 Chrysochloris asiatica | reverse complement strand
AGGGGCTTGAGGTACAATAGCCTTCAATAGTAAGAGGCAAAAGGAAGATGTTGGAGTGCTGGAGAGGCCCTGAAAGTCAAACTTGAGGGAGGTGCCAAACTTAGATAAGATGCCCCACCCTAATAAAGGTATGGGGCAAGAGGGAAGGACTAAGAAGGAATGTAAAAATTCAAAATTGCTAATTTTGCACAAAAGGAGGGGAGTTTGCCGAGGGCATCGTTCTTGACTTTCTACCCCAACAATAGAGGTCCCTCACAGGGAGTTGGGTCCCCAGAATTCCTGCAATGCAGAAAAACTAGCACCAGTATCAAGTAAAAAGGCAATCATCCTACCTGCCACCGGTGAAAGTTACCCTGGGCTCCTGGGCTGTGATCCGCATTGGGCCACACATGCCAGGGCCTCCTCATAGGTCTTCTGCTACTAGACCAATAAGGTCGCTTGAGGGGATGGGGGGGCCAGCGACCAGATGGCGGGTAGACGCCAAGGGGCAGTCAAAACCCCAATGTCCCTTCCGCCTGTATTTGGGGCAGGGCCCAGTGGGAGGTTTGGGATTTGGGCATTCTTTGGCCCAATGTCCACCCTGGTTGCACCGGAAGCAGGGTCCCGAAGGCTTTACGGGTTTTCCACTTACACGTGGTGACAAGTGGGATTGATGGCCTGAGCTAATAACTGGTACTTTTTTTACAACCCTTGCGTAATCTCGGCCATTGTAGGCTTTAAATGCAACAGTGAGAGCCTCTGCTTGAGGGCTTAGGGGACCCCTTTCTAGCCTCTTAAATTTTATTTTGATGTCGGGATAGCTCTGACAGAAGAAATGCATCGTAATTAACCTTTGGCCATTGGCTGAGTCTGGATCGAGATTAGTATAGTGCCGCAGGCTGTCAGTGAGCCACTGGAGAAACGCGGAAGGATTTTCATTCTTGTCTTGGATAATTTCACCAAGTTTGTCATAATTAACTGCTTTCATGGCTGCCTTGCGCAGCCCATGAAGTATACAATTAATATACCCATCTCGGTTGACAATATCTGCCTGGGTATTATAATTCCACCCGGGGTCCCTGTCAGGGATGGCGTCAGCT
>NW_006409655.1:43030-44137 GCF_000296735.1 Chrysochloris asiatica | reverse complement strand
CCTCAACCATCCTGCTTCTGACACCAATGAAAAGGGAAAAACAACCCGGTGCCGCTCATCAACCACACCTCACTCCAAATGGCCCATCTAGAGACTTCTATTCAGGGTGAGGAAGATAACCTCTGCCAGAGAGAGAAGACAGGAGGCGGAAGGGAGGAGAGAAAGAAGGAAGAGAGAAAGGAGTCAACAGGAAGGGAGGGGACTTAAATAGGTTCAACAGGAAGGGAGTGGTCATTGCTGGGGTGATTTAGCTCTGGCTTATCAAAAGCCATGTTGTCCTTTAAACTATGCGCCTTGTAGCTTAGGGCAGGGAAACAGACAAAATAGAGTTGGAGGGAGGGGAGAGGGAAGAAATGGAAGGTATTGTAACACTGTAACAACAAGGATAGGTCAACATTAGAAAAACAATCAATGTAATCCACCATTTAAATAATAAAAAAGAAAAGAACCACATGATCATATCGATTGATGCAGAAAAGGCATTTGACAGAATCCAACATCCATTCCTGATAAAAACACTCAACAAAATAGGAATTAAAGGAAATCCCTCAACATAATCAAGCAGATATATACAAAACCAACAGCCTACATTTCTCTCAATGGAGAGAAACTGAAAGCCTTCCCTCAGTGAACAGGAACCAGACAAGGATGCCCTTTGTCACCACTCCTATTCAATATTGTGCTGGAAGTCTTAGCTAAAGCCATACAACAAGACAGGGAAATTAAAGGCAACCAAATTGGCAAAGAAGTAAAACTCCCTCTATTTGCAGACGATATGACCCTATACATAAAAAAAAAACCCAAAGATTCAGGTAAAAAGTTACTAGACATCATTAGAAGATTTAGCAAAGTGTCAGGATATAAGATCAACATACAAAAATCAGTTAGACTCCTCTATAGCGATAATGACAGCACTGAAAAGCACGTTAGGATCAGGACGGATTATGAGGGTTGGAAATGCAAAGGTAGAAGTTTTGTAACAAGGAAGGGAGTGATTGATTCTCCAGGATAGGAGCAGAGGCCTCTGGGACCATCAACAGAGAAGAGCAGAGAGTGGGACCCCACCCAGAGAAACAGAGATACCTGAGATGGAGACAGAGATGATGA
>NW_006409655.1:15468-16521 GCF_000296735.1 Chrysochloris asiatica | reverse complement strand
TACAAAGGCAAGCAAATCAGATTAAGCTCTGACTTCTCAGCAGTAACCATGCAGGCAAGAAGGCAATGGGGAAACATATACAAAACTCTAAAAGAAAAAAAACTGCCAACCAAGAATCATCTATCCAGCAAAACTGTCAATCATATATGATGGTGTAATCAAAACATTACAGTATAAACAGAAGCTAAGAGATTTTGTCAAAGCCAATCCAGCACTTCAAAACATCCTAAAGGGAGGTTTTTGGAATGAAAACCAACAAGAACAGACAACAACCAGAGATTGATAGGCGTGTCAACACCACCTGAAATGCAGGTGATGAAGAGCAGAGTCCAGAACAGAAGAAACTACAACAATTAATTCAAAGGAGCTAGGAGGTCAACCGAAGATCAAAATAATATCATTGTTAAAGAAGGGGAAAATGTACGAAGAGAGAACCAGATGGTGAGGAGGTCAAGTAAATTACAGGATTGAATAGTTTGCTTAAATGGAAACAAAAGTTTATAGACTATAAACCCAAAGAAACTTAATACTTCACAACTTACCATGAAAATGAAATTCGAAGCAGAACAAGCAAACATGAAAACTAAGAAAAAACTGATAAGAAATAGCACAAAAAACACAAACTCAGCATGAGAAGGCTTGCAGAACAAAGGAATCAACAACACTACCAAAAATTAGCATAATGGCAGCAATTAATTCGTACCCATTGACAATTACATTGAATGTCAATGGGTTGAATGCACCAGTGAAGAGACAGAGAGTGGCAGAATGGATAAGAAAACAAGATCTTACAATATGCTGCCTGCAAGAGACATACCTTACACACAATGCCAAAAACAGACAAAAAGTCAAAGGATGAAAAATATATACCAAGCTAACTGTAACAATAAACAAGCAGGAGTGGCAATACTAATCTCTGATAAAATTAACTTTAAGACAAAAACCAGCATAACAGATATAGTAGGACACTATCTCATGATCAAAGGGTTAATTGAGCAAGACAATATAACCATAATAAATATCTACACCTCAGTGAAAAAGCACCAAGATATA
>NW_006409655.1:14114-14677 GCF_000296735.1 Chrysochloris asiatica | reverse complement strand
CAGAATATAGAAGAGGACAGAAAACTTCCTAATACTTTTTATGAAGCCAGCATAAAACTCATACCAAAACCAGGGAAGGACATCACTAAGAAAGAAATTTATAGACCAATACTCCTCATGAACATAGACACAAAAATTCTCAACAAAATCCTAGCCAACAGAATCCAGCACCACATAAAAAATAATAATAATACATCATGTCCAAGTGGGTTTCATAAAAGGGAGGCAAGGATGGTTCAACATTAGAAAAACAATCAACATAATCCATGATATAAATTAGAAAAAGGGATAAAACAACACAAGATCACATTGATTGATGCAGAAAAGACATTTGACAAAATCCAACATCCATTCCTGATAAAACACTCAACAAAGTAGGAACTGAAGGGAAATTCCTCAACATAATTAAGAGCATATACACAAAACCAACAGCTTACATCACTCTCAATGCAGAAAAACTGAAAGCCTTCCCTTCTGCAAATGGGAACCAGACAAGGATGCCCTTTGTCACCACTCCTATTGAATAATGTTTTGGAAGTCTTAGCCAGAGCTATATGGCAAGA
>NW_006409655.1:12124-12728 GCF_000296735.1 Chrysochloris asiatica | reverse complement strand
ACTGCAAAATGGTCCAACCACTGTGGAAAGCAATTTGATGCTTCCTCAGAAGGTTGGAAATAGAAATACCTTATGATCCAGCAATTCCTCTACTCAGTATTAACCCACAAGAAACACCAGTAGACACATGCACACCAATGTTCATAGCAGCACTATTTACAATAACAAAAAGATGGAGACTGCCAAAGTGCCCATCAACTGAAGAATGGATAAACAAACTGTGGTGCATAAACACAATGGAATACTATGCTACCTTGAAGAACAAAAAGGAAGCTGCAAGCCACCACATAACAGGGATGAATCTTGAGGACATTATGCTGAGTGAAATTAGGCAGTTACAAAAGGAAAAAATCTGTATAGGACCATTATTGTAAAAGACTAAGAAAAAGAACCCACCCTAAAAGGGGGGGTATTGTATATATTATATATATATTTGCTGATCACCAGGATGTATGGGATGAGAGGAACAGAGGGAGGGGAAGATAGAGAATATGGTAGGGAATATACACAGGATAGCTTGGGTGCTGGGGGAGACAATACACAAAAAGGGGGAGGGGAATGGAAGAATAAGGCTGATGGGAGGACAGGTAGGCAGGTTTTCATG
>NW_006409655.1:0-8775 GCF_000296735.1 Chrysochloris asiatica | reverse complement strand
GGTTCTGACTTGATGGCATCTGACAACAACAAACAACAACATACTATTTTTAGGAAGAAGCCCTGCTAGCCTAGTGGATTAAGAGCTTATTATGTGCTAGAACAACTAACAAATCTGTGTTGGAAGAAGCACAGCCAGAATGCACCTTATAAGCCAGAATGACCAGACTTCATGTCTTGTAATTCAGACATGTTTTTAGGACGGACAAGTTGCTTGGAGAAAGACATCATGCTTAGTAAAGTCAAGGATCAGCAAAAAAAGAGTAAGAATCCTCCAACGAGCTAGATTGGCACATGGTTCAAGTGTAACAACAATTGTGAGGATGTTGCAGGACCTGGCAGTGTTTTGTTCTGTTGTTCATAGCATCACTGTGAGTTGGACCCAACTCAATAGCATCTAGTAACAGCAACATGCCTTCTTCTAAGACAATACTGAATACAAGGGGTAAGACCAGCTAAGTTGTTTTGTTCCCAATTTCATGGGGAAAGACTTTAGTCTTTTTAAGGTATTAAAGTTTAGAGTTATTAAGTTAGGCTGCCAATTTGTGGTCTTTCTTCTTTCTTCATATCAGTATTTATTGCTATTAGTTTCCCTCTGAATTCTGCCTTCATAGCATCCCAGTTCTCCCTAATTTTACCCCTCCCTTGCAAGGCTAGGGCTTGGACCAACCATCCTCAGGAGCCTACAGAGTGTAGACTGTGCTGGACCCTGTGTCCCCACAGGGAGTACCGTATTCACCAAGGTTACAGGTTTGGTGGATGAGCAGTCTCCATAACAGACCTGAGAGCAGAACCCTTGCCCACAAGGATGTTGTGCAAACAGCATTTCTCATTGATGCTGTTGTGAGAGTGTGAGAGGGCAGCGTAGGGTATAACCCAAGACAGTTTTGTTTGTTTTAAATTCTAAGTAGATGATGCAGTCAGCTGGTTCTAAATTGAAAATATACAAAATAGCAAGCATAAATAGTTTCCCTTGTACTTGGTTCCCAGCCACCAGACCCTAGAGGAAGTAGCATCTGCTACCTGGGTCTTGGGTCTTCCTCCTTCACAGATCAGTGAAAGCACCAGAAACAGCCCATACCATGCTTACCCCTATCTCTCACCTCAGAGGGCCAGGGTTTCCACCAGCTCCTAGTGCTCTCTGTCCACAGTGGCAACTGGCTTTACCAATCAACCAACCAACCAGCCACCGTGGACTTGTTTCCAACTCACTGTGACCCGATGTGTATCAGAGTAGAACTGTACTCCATAAGGTTTTCAGAAGAAGATTTCTAGCCCTTTCTTTCAAGATGCCTCTGGGTGGGCTCAAACCACCAACCTTTCCATTAGCAGTCAAGCATGTTAATCATTAACACCACTCAGGGATTCCAATTGTCTTGTCATGGTCACTTTGCCAGTTGGCTTTCCTTCTCTGCCTCCCTATCCATCCCCTACAGGTACTTCCTTGGATCATCTTCCCACAAATAAACCCCTTGCCCTGAAAGCCTTGTCTCAAGGTCCATTTCCACGGATGAGAAAGGAGCAATGGTTATGTTGGGTGAGGGAGATTAAGGGGGAAGAATGAGATAATAAGAAAATAAGATGGACTGGAGGCAGTAGGTGTAGCAGCCCTGCTCAGACTTCCATCCAACCTGCTCTAGGCCTTTCTCCACAGAGCAATGTGTGGACTTTATGTAATTTTGCTATGATGCTCACTCAATAAAGTTAATACCCTGCTAAACAAACAAACGAACAAGCAAACACTTCAATGGCATCCTTTTTGTGGTCAGACCCTTTTTTATTCTCTGTCTCCCTCCCAGTCTCCCTGTTCTATTGCCTTGTCCTACTGCCCTTCATTAAGTCGATCCTCATCCATCTCAGGCCTTTGCCCTTACCATCCCCTACCTGGACTCTTTTCCCTGGCAAGCCCTACTGTCTCTCAGTACTCTCCCTTAGCATTCTCCTCTCACTTAACCCGAAGGCCTGTTCCCAAACAGAGAATGCTCTGCTCTCTGTTCCCCAGCACATATCCAGCACTCAGTACATATGAGCTGAGTGAATTAGTACAAAACCAGCAACCTATACTTCATCTCATCATACTGAGGTGCTAATTTTGAGCACATACCCAATGTATTTATATTTACTTATAAATGTCTATATGAGTATAACTCTACTAGTAGAGTTACATTATAAAATCTGTTCAAAAAAAGAGCAAGACATCTATAAGCATAAATAGAATATCTGATCTTTTCCTCTTTCACCTCTGAGACCACCTGAACCTCATGTTTAAAGGCACAACTGTGCTGTCCTGCTCTGTTACGCCTTGCCTCCCTAAGAGACCCAAGAGTCTACCTATCCTGGCTGTGTTCCCAGAGCTTAGACCTGTGCCAGAAAAATGGAAGGCACTTAATCAAAGTTTGTTGAATGAACAAATAAATGATTGCATGGTTTGGGAGCAAGGTGCTACACCACTGAGTTTCAACTTCCATGTCTATGGATTGAGGTTAGCTCTGTCCTCACATGAGATATTTGCAAGGATTCAATGGTGGAACAGATATGCAGTTCCCCATTATCTGGAGCCCCCAGCCAGGAGCACTGTGAGTTCCCACCATCTTTCTTGGCTCTGGCATCAGCAGCACTCACTCCCTACACCAGCCAGCTCGGGTCAGGTTTCCATCCGCCCATCATTAAGCAGATGTCAAACTCAATGGGACAGTAGTAATTTGGACAATTACAGCCATTATTATTGCTTCCTTTCCTTAAACTGGGAGCCCAAATTACTCACTTAAATACAACCACCAGTTGCTCCCTATGTACTAGCAATGCAGGGGACATGCAGTGGGGGAGGATATGGAAGCATGAAAAATCCATTTATAGGTGCCAGGTGCTGTGCTAGATTTACTTATTTACTCATTTAATCCTCAGAACAACCTTTGGAGTAGTATTGCTGTCATCACTCTCATTTTACAGAAGAGAAAACTGAAGCAGAAAGATGTTAACTAATTTGGCCAAGGTCATAGCACATCTCTGGGGAATTCACCCCTCCTTGACCCTCACTGCAGCCAGACCACAGTGGGCCCACATTTTGGCCTCTGTGGAGCAAGAGGTCTTTTCATTAATGCATCCATTGAAGAGGTGGGAAATGTAGGCTCGGGGAAGGGAGCAACCAGGATAACATGGGACAGGACACCATGATCAGAGAGTCAAGGAGTCAACCTTGCAGCTCTGGGTACCCCAAGCAGAAGACGATGGGCCAGACAGCCTTGTTGGAGTCCAGGTGAGCTATGAATGATGTACAGTGGCTGGGTAGGGGCCAACTATGGAGATGATCACATTGCAAGCTGTGGAAGTGAGTGGAGAATTGAGTGAAGGGTGGGTGATCTGGATTACATTAAGCCAGGTTGGCTGCCCAGTGGGACCCCTGGAACTTAGGATCCCAGACAGGTTGGGATTGAAGCACATTCAACAGCTGACATCCACCTTGAAGCAACCCAACAGTTTTCTCCTGGACGGAGGTCCCCCTTAATAAAAAGGAAGGTGTCTCCTCCCCTCTTGTGTGGGACCAGGACACATTTGGAGCTACTCTTAGGTCTATAGCCTAGAGGAGAAGCTGAGGAGTGGGTGGGGTTCAAGGAACATTCGTACTGGTCAATATCTATTGAGGTCCACCTTAAAAAGCACAGGTTTCTAGGACACTTGTTCTAAGTACCCAAACATTTTCTAGAATGTTCAAGGAAGCACCACGGGAACATAGCCAGCCATTGCCCTGCTGAGTATCAGCTGTTAATGAATTGTGAGTTTGCCAGGCCTGGGACCCCAGCAAGACCAGGATCTTTGACTGGCTCTGCTCTGCTCTGCTCTGCTCTGCTTGTGGGGAGTAACGACAACCGTGATAACAGTTGACAGCTATTAAACCCTTCTTGTGAGCACATTTGATGTATTAGCTCACATAATTTTGACCTTCACTTTGTATATATGGAGACTGGGATAGAGCAGAGTATCATTTGTTAACTCAGGATACACAGCGAGGAGGGCCAGTTGGGATTTGATTGACCTGCCTCTCTGATTCAGAAAAGGTGTCAACTGGAAGAGGCAGCTGTTCGTTACTTGGTGTCAAGTCCCTGGGCAGCCTCCACTGAGGCTGGACCTGCTCTGAAGGAGGCAGAGACAGCTCCCAGGAATCTCAATCCCTCACACTGTGGGGATAGTGAGCCTCACTCAGTCTCTTACTGGCTGACATGTAGCCCTCATGAAGCCACAGCTCCTGGTCTTGCAAGGACTTATCCCTGCACACAGACAGCACCCTTTGTGATGGGACATAGAAGGAGCTACTGATACCTACCTCAGGAGGCTCCAGACACTGCCAGAGAAGGGGCAATCAAGGAAAGCTTCCAAAGAGGTGACAAAGCCAGGGAGATCATCAGGTATGCCCACCCAGAATAAAGTCACATCTGACCTCTGGAAATCCCTGCTCACAGAGGTATGCAATGGACGCAGTCCACACAGCAGGATTCATAATGAACTGCCTCCAGACCAATGCCTTCCAGCATTGAAAACCTAGTAGGACCCTCTGGATGAAACACAGGGTCAGGACACTAATCAGATTGATTTTTTTTTCCTTTCAGACCCATGACTTTCTACCAGTTCAAGGTATCTTACAGGCCTCTGGCTCATGTAATTAATTTAAGTCAAATGTTTGGGCCACCAGGATTATGATGTCACAGATTTTTAAATTAAGGCCACTGTTTGTTTTTAAATTCAGGGAAATGTATCTCTGATTTATGAAATTGCTTCTGAGAGGTCATTAGTTTGAACAGAAGATTGTTACAGCACTTGTAGGGAGATTAAGTATCACCCCAACACACAGATGAGGACCAAGAGATCCTAAACTCATCCCAATAGATAAGGAACCAAATCATACTTATCTTAATCTAATACATGGAAGAGGACTCAAATGATCCCACCAGTACTTGAGCATATAGATGAAGAGCAAATAATATAACTATCAGCCCCTGAAATAGATGATGCACCAAGAGATCCTACCATAGCTCTACTGTAAGGTCATTAATTCAGAGATCTTACCTTGCTCCATTGTACAGATGATGAATTACACGGTCCTCTTATCATCCCAAAGCACAGAAGAGGGAACTTCTGGCAAGATGGTGGACTAGGAAGACACACTATACAGACCCTTTACAACAAAGATACAGAAAACCAAATGAAACAGAAACAGATGACAATCCTGAAATCCTGAGCTTCAGAAGAAAGGATGAAGAAGTGAAATGAATACTTGTTGGGAGGAGAAGCTGAGCAGGGGCAGCTAAAGAAGGAAACAGACTGGTGAGCAATCTACTGTCCAGATGTAGTTCAGCCATCTTGAACATTCGAGAGCAGCTTTGGAGGCAGACAGCAGATGCACACTGGTGGCTGTTGATGGGAAATGTGTAAACTTTCTTGTTCTCCATGCTTCCCTGGTGTCCAGGGGTGTGACTAACCCCCACCCACATACACTTCCAATTTAGCCCCTACTTTCTGAGAGTTAGGAGGTACATGGTATGAACCACACCAGTGTGAGGTAGGGGTCAACTGTGCCACTTTGAAGCCTGGAATCAGACAGTTTCTACTTCAGACCTATCTAACCTGCAGAACAGCCAAGCCAATACTAGACTAGCAGAAGTGCTCATGGCAAGCCACCCTGCACCTAGATGTCCTCTGGTCCTGACAGACGCTGAACGCAGAATCTATCTTAAAGACCTATGTGAATTATTTCCAGATTGGTTGCCCTGATCATAGAAAATACCTCAACAGATGCATTTGAATCATAGTATTGGCAAAGAACATTGAAAGTACCATGGACTGCCAGAATAAACAAATCTGTCTTGGACAACGTATAGTCAGACTGTTCCTTGGAAGTGAGGATGACAAGACTTCGTCTCTCATACTTTGAACACATTCTCAGAAAGGATCATTCCTTGGAGAAGTACATCTTGCTTGGTAAAATAGAAGGTCAAAGAAAAAGAGGAAGGCCCTCAAGGAGATGGATTGACACAGTGGCAGCAACAATGGTCTCAAACATAAAAATAATTATGAGAATGACACAGGACTGGGCAGTGTTTTGTTCTATTGTGCATATGGTCACTATGAATCATAACCAACTGGACAGCACCTAACAACCTAACAACAGGCTTAAAAGAGCTCTATCTAGGGTCAGGAATTCCACTGTCTTAACCTTTCCCCATCCACCTTGTGAAATCCTTGACTGGCAAGAGCCCCCCAGAAGTATCTGAGTCCAGCACTTGCCCTGCTTTTTTATCCCTTGCATTGTTTTTGTTTGTTTATTCTTTCTTGTCCTTCATCTCTTTCCCTTCCCTTGGTTTCTATCCTTTCTATCTTCACTTTTGTTTTTTCTTCTTTTCTTTGGCTTCTCTTTTCCTCCTTTTTCTTCTTTTTTCTTTTGATTTTTCTTTACTACTCTCTAGTATCTTTCTCTTTTCGTCTTGCCCCTCCCTAGTTTTTTGTATGTTTTATTTTACTTTTCTCTCTGATTTTTCTCTTTGCAGACTTATATTCTTTTTTCTTGTTGCTGCCTGGTTTTTTGTTTCTTTTTTCTCCTTTATTATTTTCTTTTCCATTGTTGTTTGCTTATCTGTTTGTTTTATTTTATTGTGTGTGTGTTTTCTTGCCCCACCCATTAGGATACAGCAATTGTGTCCACACAACCTAGCCACAACCATATCCCCTGTAGCTCCACCCACTGGAGAAGAGTGAATGCCAGCTCCTATACAACCTGGTCAATGATAGACATTAGCCAACACCAGTCAAACCCACCCTAAACTGAACTGCATGAATAGTGAATGGGAAACTATGTACACACTTCTACACTTCTATTTTGTAATCACACCCACCAGGAAGCAGTTGGTAAGAGCCAAGGAACACACCAACATACAATCATTAATTAGATACATTGACATAACAATGTCTCAGAAACAAAAGACAATTTTAACTCATACAAATAAACTAGACAGAATGGTTCAAAGAAGTGACCAAGATGCAGAATCAGAAAATGTTGCTGAAGTAAAGCTACTGAAATTACCTGCAAAAGAATTCAAAATTATTTTATTTCGATTTCTTCCAATGATTGTGGAAAGAAAGGAGAACACAGCGGAAAACTTTTCAAAATTTCAGGAAAACACAAGAACAAATGGACAAAATAAATGAAAACTTAGAAACAACACAAAACCTGCAAATAGAAATCCAAAAGATTAATAATAAAATTATAGAACTGGACAATACATTGAATGATTTGAATCAGTGGAAGTCTAAATTAGTGAGCTTTAAGATAAATCTTTCAATACTAGTATGCTAGAAGAACAACCACTAAAGAAAAAAAGGAAAAAACAAAATAAAGCCCAAGATTTGTGTGAGACACCATGAAGATGAATAATTTATGAGCAGTCAGAATTCCAGAACAGAAATAGATTTTTTTTTTTAAAAAAAAGCAATGAGAAAGTTGTCGAAGAGTTGTTGGAAGAAAATTTTCCTAAAATCATGAAAAACAAGAAAACAAGCCTTCAAAAAAATGAACAAACCCACAAAAGGATATACTCCAAAAGAAAACCACCAAGACATATCATAATCAAACTTTCCAAAACCAAACACAAGGAAAGATTCCTAAAAGCACCTTGGGAAAAAACAAAAAGTTAACTGCAACGAGAACTAAAAAGACTTAACTCTGATGTCCCAGCAGAAACCATGTAGGCAAGAAAGCAGTGGGACGACATATACAAAACTGTGAAAGAACAAAAACAAAAACAAAAAAATTCCAACCAAGAATCATATACTCAACAAAGCTGTCACTCAAATACAATGATGAAATTAAGATGTTTTCATATAAAAAAACAATTTGAAATAACTAGATCAACTTTATGAAAAATACTAAGACCCAACACAGCAGAAAACAACCTGAGATCAGCACACCTGACAACACCACCCAGAACTCAACATTCTTATCAAACGGAGAAAAGATTGAAGTTGTCAAGGACTTCATTCTTCTTGGATCAACTATCAACACTCACGGAAGCAGCAGTCAAGAGATCAAATGACGTATTGCATTAGGCAAATCTGCTGCACAAGACCTTTTTTAAGTGTTAAAGAGCAAAGATGTCAGCTTGAGGACCAAACCCAAGCCGTGGTATTGTCAATAACCTCATATGCATGCAAAAGCTGGACAGTGAATAAGGAAGACCACAGAATAATTTATGCTTTTGAGTTATGGTGTTGGAGGAGAATATTGAAAGTGACATGGGCTGCCAAAAGAACCAATAGATCAGTTTTGGATTAAGTGCAGTCAGAGTGCTCGTTAGAGGCCAAGATAGCCAAACTTCGTCTCTCATACTTTGGACATATTGTCAGGAGGGACCAATTGCTGGAGAAGGACATCATGTTTAGTAAGGTGGAGGGTCAGAGAAAAGAGGAAGACCCCCAACGAGATGGATTGGCCAAGTGGCAACATCAATGGACTCAAGCATAGCAACAGTAGTGAGGTTGGCCCAGGATCGGGCAGTGTTTCGTTCTGTTGTGCTTAAGGTCACTACGGGTCGGTACCGACTCTATGGCACCTGAAAATAACAACATATATCAAGTTAATTGCAATCAAAAATGAGCAGGAGTATCAATATTAATTTCTGATAAAATAGATTTGAAAACAAAAACCAGAATAAGAGACAAAGAAAGTCATTATATCATGATTAAAGTTTCAGCTGAACTAGAGAACATAACCATAATAAATATCTATGCT
>NW_006409654.1:43923-45702 GCF_000296735.1 Chrysochloris asiatica | reverse complement strand
CAGACTTGCAGAATGTGCCCTTTGGTAGTATAAATTATTATATATGCCTGAGTGTTGTTATTTTTTTAAAAAAGAGCTAAAGTGAATAGTGAGAAATACTGTTAACTGATGGTACATGGAGGGGATTATAATCATTGTAATAAAACAAGGTATATGATTTGCTGAATATAAAACTGATGATCTGCCCTGTAAACTTTCACTCAATCCACAATAAAAACCTTAAAAAAGGGGCGGAGGGGGGGAGAGGAAGGTAAATACTGTTGACTGATGGTACATGGAGGGGATTGTAATCATTGCAATGAAGCAAATACGATTTATGGAGTGTAAAACTGATAATCTGCCCTGTAAACTTTAACTCAATTCACAATAAAAAACTTCTTTAAAATTAAAAAAAAAAGTAGTACTTTTTTTTTTCAAAGAAGTTCTTGGGTAGTACAAATGGTTAACACTCAGTTACTAACCAAAAGGTTGGTGGTTTGAATATACCCAAGGTGCCTTGGAAAAAAGTCTAGTGGTCTACGTCTGAAAAGTCACAGCCACTGAAAACTCTATAGAGTGCGGTTCTACAATGAAACACTGTGAGGTAGAATCAACTTGACCACCTGGAAGTTTTTTCAAAGTCTTTTCTTTAAGAAAACAACGGACTTGGTTATTTCCTTTTCAAACTTCCCTCCAGACTCAGCCAATTTTCTGCACTATTAATATTTATATCAGAAAAATCTAGGTGGCATCTTCAATTCTAAGCAGTTGAGAGTTGGGATCATGCTCAATGGAACAGGGGACAAATAGAACAAGGAACAAATTTTCCTTGTTTGCAAATTGGCTCAGATTTGGCCTGTAGAGAAGGAGGCCCAAGAAGACTCTGAAGCACCTCCATAAATCATTCCTGTGTTCCCTGCTCCCAAACGCTGAGCTTTTCTCCACACTTGGACCACCTGGGAACAGGTAGGTTCCTCATCATGTGGCTGTTCCCTTTCTAACTAGAAGACAAAGGGAGAAATGGAAAGAATGATTAGACTGAGAAATACATTTAGAAAATCAACACCCTTCTTTGTCCCATTCAGGCCATTTTTGACCTCAGGTTTCTTTTCCCAGCTGAGAGAAAGGCATAATTTGAAGAGCAAAAGGGTTCAGTGCTGAGTGCTGACTAGGGCTGAAAAAAAACAAAACACAACCCATGTTTAATACACCATGTATTTTGTGAGGTTCTGGTCCCCTTTGCTTTCTTCAGAATTTGTTGGTGGCAAATCTAGTCCAAGCTTGGCTGAGGATTTGCAAGATCAGTGGTTTTGATTAAGGATTTGGACTTTGATCTTTGAATGGGTACCTACATGGAATTAACCTTAACAAGAAAAGAACTCTGCCTAGATGGCAGGAATCACCAGCTGCTTGCTCCCCTGAGTATAGAGGTACAACCATGGCCAAATGGACTACTAAGGAATTTGATAATTACCTTTCCAGTTAGAATGGCACATATTCACTACTCAGATTCAAGAATTTGTTTCAAAATGCAACTATAAATAGTGCAGGTACTTCCAGAGATTCTAACATCAGCCTTGCAAATTTCCTGTACTTATGAATGGTCTGTTGTTCAAGTTCACCCAACCACACTCAGCAACTTGATTCATGTGAGCCAGCTCCTCATTGCCACCTATGTATTTATTTATTTAACCACCTTGTTCCTTAAATAATTTAAGATGGTTTTGCAAACTACATGCAATGTAATGAAAGCAAAACATAGGTAAATGAATAAATCAAGAAATGAGGGGAAACAATGGG
>NW_006409654.1:0-7611 GCF_000296735.1 Chrysochloris asiatica | reverse complement strand
AGATGAGGCTTTCTGCTCCCATAAAGATTTACAGCCTCGGAAACCCTGTACAGGGTCACTATGAGTCAGAACCGATTCCACGGCATATAACCACCACCACCACCATCACCAAGTTAGGCTGGTGTGACACTGTGGGTTAATGCACTGGACTATAAAATCGGTTTGAATCACAAAATCAGCGGTTCAAGCTTACCAGTCACTCCTCAGGAACCCTGTACAGAGTCGCTATGGGTCGGAACTGACTCAATGGCACTTCACACCAACAACAAATTCGGCTGGTGTAGTGCTGTGGGTTAATGCACTGGATGGTAAAGTCAGTTTGAACCACAAGGTCAGCAGTTGAAGTTTACCAGTTGCTTCTCAGGAACCCTATACAGGGTCGCTGTGGGTCAGAACTGACTCAACATCACTTAACAACAACAATAAGTGTTAGACTGCTGACCTACAAAGTTGGCCTTGTGGGAGCAAGATGAGGCTGTCTGTTCCCATGAAGATTTGTAGTCTCAGATATCTAAGGAGTCATTATTTAGTGAAATTGCCATTAAAGTCAAGTTGACTTTAAAGTCAGTGGAAGGCCTGGTGTGGCACTGTAGGATAAGCACTGGATTGATAACTGCAAAGTCTGCAGTTCCAAACCACCAGTTGCCCCTTAGGAACCATATACAGGGCTGCTATGAGTTGGCGCACAGTTTTCAACAGCATTTAGCAACAACATTAGAGGAGATAATGGTAGTTAAGTAGTAGAATTCTCACCATTCTTGTAGGTGACCTGGGTTCGATTCCTAGCCAGTGTACCTCCTGCACAACCATTACTCAGCTGTCATTGGGAGTTCATGTGTTGCTAAACAGGCTTCAGCGACATTTCCAGACTAACACAGACTAGGAAGACAGGTCTAGCAATGCACTTCCATGTATCAGACAACCCAAACACCATAGATCGCAATGGTCTGACTATGCATGGAGTCTCCATGGGTCAGGGACCAACTCGATGACAGCTAACAATGACAACAACTGGTAGTAGTGTTGTTGTAGCCACACACTTGGCTGGCAGCCTGTGGATGGATCCAGCTCTTTCCAGACTTCTTTGCATTTGGGGCAGCCACAACATTGACTGATTTTCTTTTTGCAGGCTGGGTAGAATCCAGGATGCCGCTAGGCAACATATTCAAAGGGCCAAAGATGACCACTTCCTTCCTTTCGCCTTCCAGTGCAGTCTCTCTGTCCACTCCTGCAGGATGCTGGAGAACCGGGAGGCAGCACTGTGTGGCCACAGTGGTTCTAATACCAAGTTGTTGTTGTTAGCTGTCATCAAGTTGGTCGCTGACTTGTGGTGACCCCATATGCACACAATCACTGTAATCTACAGAGGTTGGGTGTGTGGCTTGGGGTGGTGTAGAAGGAGACAATGAAGGGCTTGGAGGCCTAGATAGAAGAGGATCCACAGAACACTGTAGCGCCAGGACAGATTTTTGTCTGCCACACAGCTTAGCCCTCAGACCTGGTGGAGTGAGAGTGGAAAAGGAGCTGCACAGTCCTATCTCCTTCATGCCAGGTGAGACCCTGGACAGCTCCTTGGGATGGTGTCTATGAGGGAACCCCGAGAAAGGAAAATCCCTTTGCTGACCCATCCCTATCTAGGGGGAAGACTCACCCAGTCTCACCTCCCGCCACTTCCATTCAGTTCAGGATGGGCCTGGGAAGAAAGGTGGCCCAAGTTGTTTCTTATCCCGGACCCTGTTCCTTAAGGCTAGGCCAGCCCCAGCCAACTTGACCTGGAGCCACACAGAGGCCATCTTGATGCCCCGGGGCCCAGTAGCCTTGGAAACTGTGTTCCTGAGCAAATGTTGAAGTCTATTAAAAGTGACATTCCATCTGGTGGTCACACCCTGGACTTGCTGCCCCACAGCAGACAAAGCTAATTTTATAGCTATTTTGGAGCCAGGGGAAAGGGGGAAACTGATGTCTAAATGTTACCAAACAATGTCCAACTTGGAGCAATACAGCTCTCCCTGGATTTTTTCAAAACCAAGCTTCTCTTTGTGGAGCTGTCGGGCTTTGGGAGTTGACTGTGGCCAACAGTGCCACCGGCCCACATTCTCTTTGTCCTTGGCCTGAACCAGGGCTGGGGTGAACTGTGACTTACAACATGGGGTTTTGGATACCCCCTACTTTTGTGCTGTTTGCCTTATTTAGAAAGAACACCATCCAGAAAGTTCACCATGTACAAGTCAAAGACCACAGGTTCTGGTAATTGGCAGGATCCTCAGAGATAGTCAACCTAGTCCTTTTATTTCATGTGTTAAGGGATTTGGGGCCTTTGTTATAAAGAAAGCTAATAACTGGGTTGGGGCTAGACTCCAGGCGTCTGTATTCCATATCCAGAAATCCTTTTGCTTATATTGTTGCTGTGTGTCATCGAGTCGGTTCTGACTCATAGCAACCCTCTATGGGGTTTCCGAGGCTGTAAGTCTTTATAGGAGCAGAAAAACCTCATCTTTCTCTCATGTGGCAGCTGGTGGTTTTAAACTGGTGACCTTGCCATCAACAATAGAACATGTAAACCCACTATGCCACCAGGGCTCCTTGCTTATATTAGACATGATTTTTCTTCTGGAAATGTGTGTATTTCAACGAAGGGACAAAAGGAAGAGGAAAATTCTTAGCTGAAAAGGACCAACTGATGATGGCAGAAGTTGGTCCACACACACAGGTCAGGAACCACACTGGTTCCTGCCACATCACACCTGGGCTTTGTTGTCTTGTTGCCAGTCCTACTTCTGAAGAGCCTTTCTCTCCTTAGTCAGGCACCTGATCAAGAGAATTAGAACCTAGAAACCCTGCCTATTTATAGTCTACAAATCCCTTCTCAGAGCGATCTCATGATATACCCAGAACAACTGTGGGAGATATTACTATCCCATTGTACAGACCCAGCTTCATTATCCCAGAGATAATACACTTTCCAAAACTAACACAACCAGTAGGTGGTGGACTTGCATCTCAAAATCATGTCTTTTGACTATAAATCCTGTGGAAAAGTGCTTTGAAAACTACATATGCTATATAAATACATGATTGTTATTGTTAAGTGCCATCAAGTTGGTTCCAACTCATAGTGACCCTGTATAGGGATTCAGAGGAGTGGCTGGTGAGTTTGACCTTACAGTTCAAACTGACCTTGTGGTGAAGTGCTTACCCTGCAGAGTCACATGAGGACTCCTTCTAATTATTACCAGCACCAGCACCAGCATTACCATCACTACCAGTACCACAACCCTAGCTACTATCATCACTGCTAACAACAACTTCAAAGCTGGCATTTGAGGCTGTTTCTATAACTAAACATCAACACTCTTAGAGAGCTAGGCGTCTGGAACAGATCAGCTCATCCAGGTCTTTGATGCTGTAAGTGTGGTCCATGGATCTGCCACATTAGCATCCCCTGGGAAATTGTTACAAAGGCAGAATCTTCATCTCTATTGCAGACCATTTTAAATGTCCATTTCCATTTTAAACAAGATACCTAATGACTTTAGGTACATATTGAGATGTGAGAAGCGCTTCTCCAGAGCGGACTCTGGGAACCTACGGAAAACCCCCAGAGGAGGTGGTTTTAAGCTAACGACGAGTCCTGCTATTGTGACTTGTTGACCCTGTTGCCAATCCTGAAGTGGAAGGATGAAGGGCAATGTGAAGCACTCAGTTTTTGGTGTACTCTAGAGGGTGGAATGCAGGGCCATCAGAATGGACTTAGAAGGTCTCATGAGGAGAAACAGCCATGTGACCCATCTCTTGGCAACTGGGAAATAGATGAGGAGTGGTCTGAATCAGAGATTGGTTATTGTTCCCCCCTGCAGTCTTACTTTTTAACCAGTCATACGTTTGCTCTTTTTTCTTTTTCTTTCTGGATCTCAAATTTGAAAAGGAATCAACTGCATCTCTTCACCTCCACCATACTCTCCCCATACACCCAGCGTTTCTCAATGGTGTAAGGGCTGCTTGGGTGGGAGAAAAATCCATGGAGCTCATTTACAATGCAATGATCATTATAGACAAAAGCTGTTGGAAAGTGAAACCACTTAAACTCCAGCCAGCTGTTCTGTCACTATGACAGGAAAGGATAGTTTGGGGAGAAATAAATGGATAAATTATTTCAGGGTCGAATGTGCATTTGGGGAAGTAATATAACCCACTAGTTCAGAAGATGGTCAGTGGAGCCAAACAGACCTGGCCTCATTGCTCTTCCCTGGCTTACTAGAGAAAGTTACCAAACCAGTCTGTGCACCAGCTTCCCAATTTGTAAATGGGAACAATACTAGGATTGTTGGGAGAATTAAATGAATTAATATATGTGAGGTACTTAAACAGTGCCTGGCACATAGTAAGTACTCCATGCCTGTTAGCTATTATTATTCTTGGAGAAATAAGTGAGGACCGTAAGTATTTTCTGAGTGTGTTTGGAGAAGGGACTGTAGGTGCCAGGAGCTTGGGAGACACCAAGAAAATAAAATAAGGGCCTTACACTTGAGTTACTTTTGGTCTAGAAGAAGAGAGAAGATACAAACATGTTAAAAGAGAGGAATGCCCTGCAAGTGAGGCCAATCAACAGCCAGTTTGAGAAAAGTAGATTGGATCACAGAAGTGGAAAAGCAGAAATCAGACCAGAACTTGGACAGTTTAAGATCTTAGAAATGGAAAAATTACTTTGAGTAATTAGAAAGTGAACTTTTTTTCCCCCCTCAGATGAGAGTCCTGGTGTGTGTGTGTGTGTGTGAGCGTACATGTTGTGTATGTGTATGAGCGAGACACAGAGAGACAGGGGCATAGAGAGAACCAGAATGTACACACACTCACAGAAAGGCCAACTTTTTAAAGAAAAGACAATGTAACTTTGTCAACACCTTCCTGTAACCCCATTCTGTTAGGCAGCTTTGTGAATTCATTAGCACTTCAGCTATAACACCCTTGTTTCAATAACCCCAGCTTCCAGGACACCTGGGGGAATTCTAAGTGACCAACTTTGCTTGTCAGAGAGAGGAGACAAGTGGAACTTTCTAGGTCAGAGCAGTGTGGCTGTCTATCTGTAGGGAATGAACTGGGGACCCAGCTTCCTGGTTTTAGTGGAAGTTTCTAAAGCATGGTTATTTTCTTAAGTAATGACTAAGAAAAAGGAAAAAGGACTTCAAGCCAATTTAGAATCTCTTCATTTAGTTATTTTACCTCCATGGTAAAACACTAGTTTTTTGAAATTCCACAAGAATAAGTTCTTCTAACAGGTTAAAAGTTTTAATTCTTGGGTACCCAAACTTAAATCATTTTGATTTGCTTTGAAAAATGTATAATATACGTCTTTGTTTAGCAAAGTATTTGGAACACAATTTAGTCTTTTCTAGTAGTAGGTTGATGGCGTCAAGTGTGGCGGCGGTAGTGAGGTTGGCCCAGGATCGGACATTGTTTCCTTCTGCTGTGCATGGGGTCATTATGAGTCGGTTCCGACTCGATGGCACCTGACAACAACAACTATAGTACTTTACTGCTCTTAGGAGCTTGTGTATAGGATACTTTGACCCCATACTAAATAGGCCTAGATTGCTATGTATTTTAAATTTTAGAGATTTTTATTGGCAAAGCATAGATTTTTGGCTTTTAGCTCTGGTATGGAAAAGGCTTGGAAGGTGACCTTACAACAAGAAAAACAACAACAACTCTACAATCACCTTTAGGATACTTTCAAATTGAGTTGAATAAAAGCACCATCCTTTCATTAAAAAAAGAAACATGTAAAAATTATCACATAAGTATAGATATTATCACACTAATCTAAAACAAATGCAAGTTGGAAAGAATGAAGAAAAAGTATGCAGAGCATAACTCTAAAGAATTTTTATAAAAGTTTAAGGGAAATATTGCTTTGCACAAATAAATGTAAACACAGAGGAGCACTTGACTTTGTACTGAAGACAAAAGTAACCTAGGATTGCCTCTACTCTCTGTACCTAAGGGTTCATCGCTATCAAGAAATACTCAGCAAGGCTAAATATACATCAGAAGGGCTCACAAAGCATTGTCACAAATTCTACCATGTCATTACAAAGCAACTTCTCTAAAAAACAATGATACCCTCCACCAAGGTTTACCTGGGCCTTTAACACACACACACACACACACACACACACACACACACACAATGAAGTAGGGGAATGAAATCCCGAAGAACAAGAAAACCCTGGGGATCAGATAAGCAGAGTAAATGCTTTTCTTTTAAAAAACATTTAAAAAATCTGTACAAATAGAAAATCATCAACATTCAGAGTTGAGGTTGCTGGGCAAACTGCCTCCTTCCAATCTGGAGACAGACAAGTGTAGGGAAACACAGCTAAGTCACTGGAAGCCACTGGAGCCCAAACTGGTAGGAGTACTTCAAAGTATTTTTGATGAATTGCTGGATGTGGAATGGAGTAGTAAGAGAATGAGAACTCCTTAGAAGCCTTAGAGGTCCCCCCACTTCCATGGGTTTACCTTCAGGAACACCCCCACTACCCCACCAGGTACCTACTGTAAAGAGCTCAGAAAGATCCCCGTATGGCTGAGGGAAAGTAACCATCTGAAATATGTCCAGAGCATTCTACATAACAAAAGTCTACTTACCAAGGTAAAGGATTTGACCAGTGTCTTATTCCCCCAGGCAAATCACATTTATTCAAATTATTTTTCATTAATCAAAAAGATGGCTGTTTGCAGTAATAATAGTAACAATGTATGTGCTAGATGAGTCCTGGTGTGGCACTGTGGGTTAATGCACCAGACTGCAAAGCCGTTTGAACTGGAAGGTCGGCAGTTCAAGTTTACCAGCTGCTCCTTGGGAACCCTATACAGGGTCACTATGGGTCGGAATCAAGTTGACAGCACTTAACAACAATAACAACAAGTGAAATACGAATAAGAAAACCAAAGATTTGATTTAATGTTTACTAAGGAGTCCTGGTGTGGCGCTGTGGGCTAATGCGTCAGACTGCAAAGTCGTTTGAACTGCAACATCAATGGTTCAAGCTCACCAGCTGCTCCTTGAAAACCCTATACAGGGTCGCTATGGGTTGGAATCAACTCGAAGGCACTTAACAACAACAACAGTTCCTTTCTAGATGCCCTACCTTTCTTTATATAAATATAAGTTTCTGATCTATATAGTTTTTTGTCCTCATGAAGAACTTCTTTTAACATTTCTTGCAAGGCAAGACTTCTGGCAATAAGTTCACTCAGTGTTTGTTTGTCTGAGACAGTCTTTATTTCTCCTTCACTTTTGAAGGGTGATTTCATTGGATATAGAATTCTATGTTGGTGGTTTTATTCTTTCAACACTTTACATAACAGATTCCACTTTCCTATTGCTTATATAGTGGCTGATAAGAAATCTGCTGTAATTCTTATCCTTGAAATGAGTTACAGAAAATGGAAATACTCTATTAAAAGGTATCTGCAGGGAGAACAAACAAGATGGCGGATTGGGCAGACGTATAGCAGAGAGCTCCGCCAACAACAACACAGAATACCCGACCAAGCAGGCTCAGGGGATGGTCCCAGAACTCTGAACCACATATAAAGGAATACTTA
>NW_006409653.1:45116-46198 GCF_000296735.1 Chrysochloris asiatica | reverse complement strand
GGCAGATCAGTTCATCATACCAATGTACAGAGAGCTAGCTACATGGCAGGTGTGTCCATAATGTCCATATACAGAGAGCTAGCTACATGGCAGTGTAGTGCAACATTTCCCTATACAGAGTTCTCGCTACAAGTCAAATGAGTTCAACTTTTCTATATACAAAGAGCTAGCTATATGACAGAGTAGAGAAACATTTCTATATACAGAGATCTAGCTACATGGCAGATGTGTTCAAAGTGTCTGTATCCTGAAAACTAGCTACACGGTAGACAAGTCCAATATTTTAATATAAGGAGAGCTACCTACTTGGCAGATCAGTCCAACATATCCATGTACCGAGAGGTATCTACATGGCAGATGAGTCCAAAGTGTCCAAATACAGAGAGCTAGCTACAAGGCAGGGTAGTGCAACATTTCCATATATAGAGTTCTAGCTACATGGCAGATGTGTCCTATGTGTCCATATACTGAGAGCTAGCTACATGGCAGAAGAATCTAAAATTTTCATGTACACAGAGACCAATATTTTCATATACAGAGAGCTACCTACTTGGCAGATCAGTCCATCATATCAATGTACAGAGAGCTAGCTACATGGCAGGTGTGTCCAAAATGTCCAAATACAGAGAGCTAGCTACATGGCAGAGTAGTGCAACATTTCCATATACAGAATTCTAACTACATGGAAGATGTGTCCAACATGTCCATATATTGAGAGCTAGCTACATGGCAGACTATTCCAACATGTCCATATACAGGATACTAGCTAAATGGAAGATAAGTCCAACACGTCCATATACAGAGAGCTAGCTTCATGGAAAACTCCTGGGGACAGACCTCGACATATTTGTGTTTTTCACAAGTGTTTGGTTCACGAGGAGGGGAGATCCACTGGCAATAGAGATAGCGAAAGAATACACAGACAAACAGAAGGAGGGAGACAAGGAGGCACCCAGAAACCAGGGTGGATGCATCACTGGTGGGCAGACTTTGGACTACAGGCATCGTGGCCACTGCAGGCAGCAACTCACTGTCCTGCAATCTTTACTGCATTCCCTCCAACTTATAATACACACCTGGGC
>NW_006409653.1:41706-43056 GCF_000296735.1 Chrysochloris asiatica | reverse complement strand
CAGAGAGCTAGCTACATGGCAGTGTAGTGCAACATTTCCATACAGAGTTCCAGCTACATGTCAGACGTGTCCAACATGTCCTTATACTGAGAGCTAGCTACATGGCAGAGTAGTCCAACATGTCCATATACAGGGTACGAACTTCATAACAGATCAGTCCAATATGTCCATATAGAGAGAGCTAGCTACATGGTAGACAAGTCCAATATCTTCATATACAGAGATCTACCTACTTGGCAGGTCAGTCCAACATATTCATGTACATTGAGCTAGCTTCATGACAGACGAGTCCAAAATGTCCATATACAGAAAGTGTGCTACATGGCAGGGTCGTGCAACATTTCCATATACAGAGTTCTAGCTACAGGGCAGATGTATCCTACATGTCCATATACTGTGAGCTAGCTGCATGGCAGATCAATCAAATATGCTCATATAAATATGAAATCAAATATGTTCATTATTATGAAATCAAATATGTTCATAAGAGAGATAACTATTTGGATGATCAGTTTAACATATCCATGTGCTAGCTACGTGGCAGATGAGTCCAAAATGTCCATATAAAGAGAGCGAGCTATATAGCTGCTTAGTGTAACATTCCTATATACAGAGTTCTAGCTACATGGCAGATTTGTCCAATGTGTCCATATAATGACAGCTAACTACATGGAAGACAAATCCAATATGTTCATAAACAGAGAGCTAACTACATGACAGGGTAGTGCAACATTTCCATTTACAGAGTTCTAGCTACAAGTTCTACCAACTTGGCAGATCAGTCTTACATATCCATGTACAGAGATCTATCTACATGGCAGACTAGTTCAAAATGTCCATATACAGAGAGCTAGCTACATGGCAGATGTGTCCAATGTGTCCATATACTGAGAGCTAGCTACATGGCATGTCTAGCTACATGTCAGAGAATTCCAAAATGTCCATATACAGAGAGCTAGCTACATGGCAGCATAGTGCAACATTTCCATATACAGAGATCTAGCTACATGGCAGATGTGTCCAACATGTTCATATACTGAGAGCTAGCTACATGGCAGACAAGTCCAATATGTTCATATACATAGAGCTACCTACTTGGCAGATCAGTCCAAAGTGTTTATATACTGAGAAATAGCTACATTGCAGAGTTGTCTAAATTGTCCATATACAGTGTTCTATCTACAAGACAGATGAGTCCAACTTGTCTATAAACTGAAAGCTAACTACATGGCAGAAAAGTCCAATATGTTCGTATACTGAGAGCGACCTAATTGGCAGATCAGTTCAACATATCCATATGCAGAGAGCTAGCTACAGGGCAGACAAGTCCAAAATGTCCATATAGAGAAA
>NW_006409653.1:40081-41081 GCF_000296735.1 Chrysochloris asiatica | reverse complement strand
CATGGCAGAGTAGTCCAACATGTCCATATACAGAGTTCTAGCTACATGGCAGATGTGTCCAACATGTTCATATACTGAGAGCTAGCTACATGGCAGACAAGTCCAATATGTCCATATATAGAGAACTACCTACTTGGCAGATCAGTCTAACATATCCATGTACTGAGAGCTAGCTACATAGCAGATGTGTCCAACGTGTCCATATACTGAGAGCTAGCTTCATGGCATATCAGTCCAAACTATAAATGCACTGAGAGCTAGCTACATGTCAGACAAGTTCAAAATGTCCGTATAGAGACCTAGGTACATGGCAGAGTAATGCAACATTTTCATATACAGAGTTCCAGCATCATAGCAGATGTGTCATACAAGTCCATATTATGAGAGCTGACTACATTTCAGAGTTGTCCAACATGTCCATATACAGAGACCTAGCTTCATGGCATACGAATCCAAAATGTCCATATTCAGAGAGCTAGCTAGAGAGCAGAGTAGTGCAACCTTTCCATATACAGAGTTCTAGCTACATGGCAGATATGTCCAATGTGTCCATATACTTAGAGCTACCTACATGGCAGACAAGATCAATATGGTCATATACAGAGAGCTAGCTACATGGCAGGGTAGTGCAACATTTCCTTATACTGAGTTCTTGCTACAAGGCAGATGAGTCCAACTTGTGTATATACTGAAAGATAGCTAAATGGCAGACAAGTCCAATATGTTCATATACTCAGAAGTACCTAATTGGCAGATCAGTCCAAAACATCCTTGTGCAGAGAGCTAGCTACATGGCAGACATGTCCAAAAAGTTCATATACAAAGAAGTAGCTACATGGGAGACCGGTGCAACATTTCCATATACAGAGTTCTAGCTACATGACAGATGTGTCCAACGTGAACATATACTGAGAGCTACCGACATGTCAGACAAGATCAATACGGTCATATACATGGCAGGGTAGTGCAACATTTCCTTATACAGAGTTCTAGCTACTTG
>NW_006409653.1:37701-38933 GCF_000296735.1 Chrysochloris asiatica | reverse complement strand
CTGCACTGCAGACAAGTTCAATATGTTCATATACAGAGAGCTCCCTACTTGGCAGATCAGTCCAACATATCCTTTTACAGAGAGCTAGCTACAGGGCAGACGAGTCCAAAATGTTCATATAGAGAGAGCTAGCTACATGGCAGGGTAGTGCAACATTTCCATAGTCAGAATGCTAGCTACAAGGCAGATGAGTCCATCTTGTCTATATACTGAAAGCTAGCTACATGGCAGACAAGTCCATTATGTTCATATACTGTGAGCTACTTAAATGGCAGATCAGTCCAACATATCCGTGTGCAGAGAGATAGCTACATGGCAGACGAGTACAAAGTGCGACATTTCCTACTACAGAGTTCCATCTACAAGCCAGATGAGTCCAACTTTTCTATATACAGAGATTGCTACTTGGCAGAGTTGTGCAACAATTCCATATACATAGTTCTAGCTACATGGCAGAAGTGTCCAACATATCCATATTCTGAGAGCTACCTACATTGCAGAGTAGTCCGACATGTCCATATACAGTGTATTAGCTTCATGGCAGATGAGCCCAACATGTTCATATACTGAGAGCTACCTTCATACCATACATGTCCAATATGTTCATATACAACGAGCTAGCTACATGGCAGAGTAGTGCAACAATCCCATATACATTGTCCTAGCTACATGGCAGTAGAGTCCAATGTGTCGATATACTGAGATCTAGCTACATGGCAAAGTAGTCCAACATGCCCATATACAGTGTTCGAGCTTCATGGCAGATGAGTCCAACATGTCCATATACAGAGAGCTAGCTACATGCCATACAATTCCAATATGTTCATATACAGAAATCTAACTACATGGAAGGGTAGTGCAATATTTCCATATACAGAGTTCTAACAACATGGTAGATGTCTCCAACATGTACATATACTGAGAGCTAGCTACATGTCAGACGGGTCAAAATGTCCATGAACAGAGAGCTAGCTACATGGCAGAGTAGTGCATCATTTCCATATACAGGGTTCAAGCTATATTGCAGATGAGTCCCAAGTGTTCAGATACTGGGAGTTAGCTTCATGGCATAGTAATCCAACATGTCCATATACAGAGTTCTAGCTACATGGCATATGTATCCAACGTGTCCATGTCCTAAGAGCTAGCTACATGGCTGACAAGTCCAATATGTTCATATACAGAGAGTTGCCAACTTGGCAGATCATTCCAACATATCCATGTACAGATAA
>NW_006409653.1:36022-37118 GCF_000296735.1 Chrysochloris asiatica | reverse complement strand
CTAGCTACATGGCAAGGTAGTGCAATATTTCCATATAAAGTGTTCTAGCTACAAGGAAGATGAGTCCAACTTGTCTACATAGAGAGAGCTAACTACATGGAAGGTTGGTGCAACATTTCCATATACAGATTTCAACCTACATGGCAGTTGAGTCCCATTGTTCATATACTGGGAGATAGCTTCATGGCACAGTAGTCCAACATGACCATAAACAGAGTTCTAGCTACATGTAAGATGTGTCCAACATGTCCATGTACTGAGAACTAGCTACATGGCAGACATGTCCAATATTTTCATATACAGAGAGTTACCTACTTGACAGATCAGTCCAACATATCCATGTACAGACAGCTAGCTACTTGGCAGACAAGTCAAACATGTTCGTATACAGAGAACTATCTGCTTGGCAGATCAGTCTAACATATCCATGTACAGGGATCTAACTACATGACAGACGAGTCCAAAATGTCCATACAAAGAGAGCTAGCTACATGGCAGTGTAATGTAACATTTCCATATGCAGAGTTCTAGTTACATGGTAGATGTGTCCAACGTGTCAATTTACTGAGAACTAGCTACATGGCAGACAAGTCCAATATGTTCATATACAGAGAGCTACCTACTTGTCAGATCAGTCCAACAATCCATGTACAGAGAGCTTGCTACATGGCAGAGGAGTCCAAAAAGTCCATATAGAGAGATCTAGCTACATGGGAGGCTACTGCAATATTTCCATGTACAGATTTTAGCTACAAGAATGTTGGGTCAAACTTGTCTATATAGAGAGAGCTAGGTTCATGGCAGAGTAGTGCACCATTTCCATACACAGAGTTCCAACTACATGGCCGATGTGTCCAATGTGTCCATATACTGAGAGCTAGCTACATGACAGACAAGTCAAGTATGTTCATATACAGAGAGCTACCTATGTGGCAGATCAGTCCAACATATCCATATACAGAGAGTTAGCTACATGTCAGACGAGTCCAAAATGTCCATATACAAAGAGCTAGCTACAGGGCAGGGTAGTGCAACATTTTAACATACAGAGTAATAGCTACATGGCAGATGTGTCTAACATGTCCATATACTGAGA
>NW_006409653.1:34792-35922 GCF_000296735.1 Chrysochloris asiatica | reverse complement strand
CATATCCATATACAGAGAGTTAGCTACATGTCAGACGAGTCCAAAATGTCCATATACAAAGAGCTAGCTACAGGGCAGGGTAGTGCAACATTTTAACATACAGAGTAATAGCTACATGGCAGATGTGTCTAACATGTCCATATACTGAGATCTGCATACATGGCAGACAAATCCAATATGTTCATATACAGAGAGGTAGCTACATGACAGGGTAGTGCAACATTTCCATATAGAGAATTCTAGCTACATGGCAGATGTTTCCAACGTGTCCATACTGAGAGCTAGCTACATGGCAGATCGGCACAAAATATCAATGCACAGAGAGCTAGATACATGGCAAGCGAGTTCAAAATGTCCAAATACAGAGAGCTAACTACATGGCAGTGTAAGGCAACATTTCTATATACAGAGTTCTAGCTACAAGGCAGATGAGTCAAACTTGTCTACATAGAGAGAGCTAACTACATGGAAGGGGGGGTGTATCAATTCCATATACAGATTTCAAGCTACTTGGCAGATGTGTCCAAAGTGTCCATATACTTAGAGCTAGCTATATGACAGACAAAACCAATATGTTCATATACAGAGAGTTAGCTACATGGCAGGGCAGTGCAACATTTAGATATACAGAGTTCTAGCTACATGACAGATGTGTCCAACGTGTCCATATCCTGAGGGCTGGCTACATGGCAGAGTAGTCCAACATGTCCATATACAGGGTAATAGCTACATGGCAGATGAGGCCAAAATGTCCATATACAGAGTTCTAGCTACATGGCAGATCTGTCCAACGTGTCCATATACTGAGAGCTAGATACATGGCAGACAAGTCCAATATGTTCATATACCGGGAGTTACCTACTTGGAAGATCAGTCCAGCAAATCCATGTACAGAGAGCTAGCTACATGGCATACAAGTTCAAAATGTCCATATACAGAGAGATAGCTACATTGCAGGGTAGTGCAACATTTCCATATACAGTGTTCTAGCTGCAAGGCAGATGAGTCCAACTTTTCTATATACAGAGAGCTAGCTGCATGTCAGTGTATTGCAACAATTCCATATACATAGTTCCAGCTACATGGCAGAAGTGTCCAACGTGTCCATATACTGAGAGCTAGCTACATGG
>NW_006409653.1:32190-34136 GCF_000296735.1 Chrysochloris asiatica | reverse complement strand
CCAACATGTCCATATACAGAGTTCTAGCTACATGTCAGAGGTGTCCAATGTGTCCATATAGTGAGAGCTAGCTACGTGGCAGACAAGTCCAATATGTTCATATACAAAGAGTTACCTACTTGGCAGATCAGTCCAACATATCCATGTACAGAGAGCTAGCTACATGGCACACAAATCCAAAATGTCCATGTACCTAAAGCTAGCTACATGGCAGGGTACTGCAACATTTCCGTATATAGAGTTCTAGTTGCAAGGCACATGAGTCCAAATAGTCTATATACAGAGAGCTAGGTACACGGCATGGTAGTGGAACATTTCCATATACAGATTTCTAGCTACATGGCAGATGTGTCCAACGTGTCCATATACTTAGAGCTAACTACATGACAGACAAGTCCAATATGTTCATATACAGAGAGCTAGCTACATGGGAGAGTACTGCAACATTTTCATATACAGTGTTCTAGTACATGGTTGATTTGTCCAACATGTCCATATACTGAGAGCTATCTACATGGCAGAGTAGTCTAGAATGTCCATATACAAGGTACTAGCTACATAGCAGATGAGTCCAATATGTCCATATACTGAGAGTTAAGTACATGGTAAATGAGTCCAACATGTGTATATATAGAGGACTAGCTCTCTGGCTAATGAGTCCAACATGTCCATATACTGAGAGCTATCTACATGGCAGACAAGTTCAATATGTTCATATACAGAGAGCTATCTGCTTGGCAGATCAGTCCAACATATCCATGTACAGAGAGGTAGCTACATGGCAGATGAGTCCAAAATGTCCATATGCAGAGAGCTAGCTACATGGCAGGGTAATGTAACATTTCCATATAGAGAGTACTAACTACATGGTAGATGTGTCCAAAATGTCCATATACTGGGAGCTACCTACAAGGCAGAAAAGTCCAATATGTTCATATGCACAGTGTTGGCTACATGGCAGGGTAGTGCAACATTTCCATATATAGAGTTCTCACTACAAGGCAGATGAGTCTAACTTGTCTATATACTGAAACCTAGCAGAGAAGCCCAATATGTTCATAAACTGAGAGCTACCTACTTATCAGGTCAGTCCAACATATCCATTACAGAGAGCTAGCTACATGGCAAACGAGTCCAAAATGTCGATATACAGAGAGCTAGGTACATATCAGCGTAGTGCAACATTTCCAAATACAGAGTTCTAACTACAAGTCAGATGAGTTCATCTTGTCTATATACAGAGAACTAGCTACACGGCAGAGTAGTGCAACATTTCTATATACACAGTTCTAGCTACACGACAGATGTGTCCAACGTGTCAATATACTGAGAGCTAGTGACATGGCCGAGAAGTCCAATATATCCATATACAGAGTTCTAGCTACAAGGCAAATTAATCCAACTTGTCTATATACATAGAGCTAGCTACATGGCAGAGTAGTGCAACAATTCCACATACATAGTTCTAGCTAAATGGCAGATGTGTCCAATGTGTCCATATACTGAGAACTAGCTACATGGCAGAGTAGTCCAACATGTCCACATACAGGGTACTAGCTTCATGGCCGATGAGTCCAACATGTCCATATACTGAGAGCTAACTACATGCCATAGAAGTCCAATATGTTCCCATACAGAGAGCTAGCTACATGGCAGGGTAGTGCAACATTTCCATATACAGAGTTCTATCTACAAGAAAGATGATTCCAACTTGTCTATATAAAGACAGCTAGCTGCATGGCAGAGTAGTGCAACAATTCCAAATACATAGTTCTAGCTACATGGCAGAGGTGTCCAACATGTCCATATATTGAGAGCTAGCTACATTGCAGAGAAGTCCAATATGTTTATATACAGAATGCTCCCTACTTGGCCAATCAGTCCAAAATGTCCATATACAGAGAGATAGCTACATGGCAGGGTTGTGCAATATTTCCAAATACTGC
>NW_006409653.1:29157-30145 GCF_000296735.1 Chrysochloris asiatica | reverse complement strand
GAGAGCTAGATACATGTCATTTTAGTGCAACATTTCTATATACACAGTTCTACCTACACGACAGATGAGTCCAACTTGTTTATATAAATAGAACTAGGTACATGGTATGGTAGTGCAACATTTCCATATACAGAGTTCTAGCTACATAGTAGAAGTGTCCAACATGCCCATCTCCATAGAGCTAGTTACATGGCAGAGTAGTACAAAATGTTCATATAGAGAGATAGATACATGGCTGGGTACTGCAACATTTCCATATAGAGTGTTCTAGCTACATGGAAGATGTGTTCAACGTGTCCATATACTGAGAGATAGCTACATGGCAGAGTAGTCCAACATGCCCATATACAGGGTACTAGCTACATGGCAGATGAGTCCAATATATCCATATACTGAGAGTTAATTGCATGGTAAATGAGTCCTACCTGTGTATATATAGAGGACTATCTCCCTGGCTAATGAGTCCAACATGTCCATATACTGAGAGTTAGCTACATATCAGACGAGTCCAAAATGTCCATATACAGAGAGCTAACTACATGGCAGGCTAGTGCAACATTTCCATATACAGAGTAATAGCTACATGGCAGATGTTTCCAACGTGTCCATACAGAGAGCTAGCTACACAGCAGACCGGTCCAAAATATCCATGCACAGAGAGATAGATACATGACATACGAGTTCAAAATGTCCAAATTCAGAGAGCTAACTACATGGCAGTGTAAGGCAACATTTCCATATACAGAGATCTAGCTACAAGGTAGATGAGTGAAACTTGTCTTCATAGAGAGAGCTAAATACATGGTAAGGGGGTGCAACATTTCCATATACAGATTTCTAGCTACATGGCAGATGTGTCCAACGTGTCCATATACTTAGAGCTAGCTATATGACATACAAGTCCAATATGTTAATATACAGAGAGCTAGGTACATGGCAGAGTAGTGCAACATTTAGATATACAGAGTTCTAGCTACATGTCAGATGT
>NW_006409653.1:26627-27330 GCF_000296735.1 Chrysochloris asiatica | reverse complement strand
GTAGTGCAACAATTCCATATTAATAGTTCTAACTACATGGCAGAGGTGTCCAACGTGTCAATAAACTGAGAGATAGCTATGTGGCAGAGTAGTACAACATGTCCATATACAGTATACTAGCTACATGTCAGATATGTACAACATGTCCATATACTGAGAGCTAGCTACATGGCAGACAATCCCAATATGTTTATATACGGTGTGGTCACTATTTGGCATATCAGTCCAAAATATCCATATACAAAGAGCTAGCTACATGGCAGGGTTGTGCAATATTTCCAAATACAGAGTTCTCGGTAAAAGGCAGATGAGCCCAACATGTCTATATACAGAGAGCTAACTACATGGAGGGTAGTGCAAATTTTCCATATACACAGTTCTGGCAACATGGCAGATGTGTCCAACATTTCCATATACTGAGAGCTAGCTACATGTCAGACGAGTTCAAAATATCCATGCACAGAGAGCTAGCTATATGACAGAGCAGTGCATCATGTCCATATACAGAGTTCAAGCTACATGGCAGATGCGTCTCATGTGTTCATATACTGGGAGCTACCTACATCACAGAGTTGTCCAACATGTCCATATACATACAGCTAGCTACATGGCAGGGTAGTGCCACATTTCCATAGACAGGGTTCAAGCTGCAAGGCAAATGAGTCCAACTTTTTTATATAGAGAGAACTAGGTACATGGCATG
>NW_006409653.1:0-564 GCF_000296735.1 Chrysochloris asiatica | reverse complement strand
CCTACTTGGCAGATCAGTCCAACATATCCATATACTGAGAATTAGCTACATGGCAGACAAGTCCAATATATTCATATACAGAGTTCTAGGTACATGGCAGATGTGTCCAACCTGTCAATATAATGAGAGCTAGATACATGGCAGACAAGACCAATATATTTATCTACAGAATTCGAGCTACATGGCAAATGTGTCCAACGTGTCCATGTACTGAGAGCTAGCTACAGGGCAGACAAGTCCAATAAATTCATATACAGAGAGCTACCTACTAGGCAGAGAAGTCCAATATAAACCTGGACTGAGAGCTACCTACATGGCAGATGAGTCTAACGTGTCCATATACTATGAGCTAGCTACATGGCATAGTAGTCCAATATGTCCATGTACAGAGCACTAACTACATGGCAGATGAATCCAACAAGTCAATATACTGAGACTAGCTAAATGGCAGACAAGTCCAATATGTTCTTATACAGAGAGCTAGCTACATGGCAGAGTAGTGAAACATTTCCATATAAAGAGTTCTAGCTATATGGCAGATATGTCCAACGTGTCCATATACTG
>NW_006409652.1:44603-45835 GCF_000296735.1 Chrysochloris asiatica | reverse complement strand
TATCTATCTATCTATGGGTGTAGTTCCATTCATCTTCCAACATCTGTTCAGCTTATGTATCTGTCTCTATATCCACTTATGCTGTGCTTTTAAATGCCATCAAGTCGGTTCTGACTCATAGAGACTCTGTATATGGTTTCCAAGAAGCAATGGTGGGTTTAAACTGCCAACTGTGTGGTTTGAAGTTCAGTGGTAATCCTACAGTGGCAGACCAGGACTGCCATTGCAGAACCGTGAAAGCTACAATATATACCTTTAATGCCTTTAACTTTTGTATTCCAACCAGTGTCCTTCTTTGCATTGATTATTTTGTTCTGAACTCCCCTTTTGTGTATATTGTCTTACCTTTCACCCTAGTTAGTATGTGTTGAACTCCTGGTGTGGTCCTGTAGGATCAACACTGGACTACTAACTACAAGGGTGACAGTTCAAATTCACCAGATGCTCCTTGGAAACTGTGCGTGATCGTTGTGAGTCAGAATGGAAATTTAACAACAGCAACACTCTCTAGTTATTGATTTGCTCTAACTTCCCCACCCACCCCTGGTAACATTCAATGAATGTTTCTGTGTGTAAACCTTCTCCTGACTTTTGATAATAATGGTCTAATGCAACATTTGTCCTTTTGTGATTAATTTTACTCTGCATAATGCCCTCCAGGATCATCAATGTTATGAGGTACTCCTAAGATTGTTATTCTTTAACAACCAGTCCTGAAAACACATGGTGCTAGAGCATCAGGAACATACATGGATGTTGCTGGCAGGCCACTTTGAGACTTTATTCTCTCACAAAGATTTAAAGTCTCAGAAACCCTATACAGGGTTGCTATAAATCAAAACTGACTTGACAGCATTTAACAACAACAACAACATTGTGCAGCATTCAGTTGTGTGTACGTTACATAGTCTGATAATCCCATTCATCCATTGATGAGTAGCATTTAGGTTGTTTCCATCTTTTTTGAGGATTGTGAATAACACTGAAATAAACATGGGTTTGATATATCTACTCTTGTCACACTCTTTGCTCTATAGAATGTGTATCTAGTATCGGTATTGCATAATTTAACTGGGGAAGATGTGCCTCCTCAAACTAGAATTGATCTTGATGAAGTGAATGGACTAGAACTTTCAGGACCTTCATTTGCTGATGAAGTACAAGTACAAATGAGGATAAAAAGTTGTAACTATTCATTAATGATTAGAACATAGAATGTATGATGTATAAAT
>NW_006409652.1:10687-11293 GCF_000296735.1 Chrysochloris asiatica | reverse complement strand
GCATTTCTAAGGAGTGGCAGGTGAATTTGAACCCTGACCTTGCAGTTCAAACCTACCTTGGGGTCCAGTTCTTATCCTTTAGCACCACACTGAACGTTAATGGGTTAAATGTACCAGTCAAAATACACAAAGAGCAGAATGGATAAGAAAATAGGATTCTTCAATATGCTGTCTACAATAGACATCAAGATGGAGACAGCTTAAATGCCCATCAGTAGAAGAATAGTAACACATTTGGTACATACACACAATGGAATACTACAAAACATTGAAGAATAATTATGAATCAGTGAAACACCTCACAATGTGGTTGAACCTGGAGAACATTATGCTGAGTGAAATTTAGTCAATCACAAAATGATAAACATTGTAGGAGACCAATGTTGTAAAGACTTAAAACATATTTCTTGATAAAAGATGCAATCTATGATGGTTATGTGGCAGGGGAGGAGAGGGAAAATTATTCATGGGCTAGTTAACCTGGGTGACAGGGCAGGCAAAGTACAATGAGAGATAAAAGATGAAGGTAGTGGGAGACACAGAGAGGAATGCAATAGTTAAAGTGAATATTGGTAAATACTGTAACTGTTGGAACATGGAGGGGAT
>NW_006409652.1:7001-8069 GCF_000296735.1 Chrysochloris asiatica | reverse complement strand
CTGCCCCATCCCTTTCAATGAATTAAGTATGTATAACTGGTGGATGTAGGAGTATGGACCCAGGCTACCAACCACAAACTTGGAAATATCTGAGTGTGCCTCCCAGCATTAGGACTCCCTGTGGGGTTAACAGATGTTTTTGTTGAGATTGAGTCACATCCCAAATTTTCCTTTTTCTGATTTATTCTTCCTTTCCTCCCCTTCCTCAGGTGCTGATGCTGGGAGCATTCCCCAATACACTTCCTGCACACTAGTCTTCTTTATAGACTCTGCTTTCCAGGGGCTCAACCTGTAAAGGTACCTAAAAGATTTATCTTTCTTGGGCATATTTTACGTTTTATGCAATCTCTTTGGTTTTAGTCATATAGAAGAATAATTTTATTTACTAGAAGATATTGAAAATAAAATGCAGTGAGTTCAAGCTGCTGAAGATTTAGCATGTCAGTTAAAAGATTAAATAAAGAGAAATATCTAGAATAGGCAAATGTATGGCAACTAAAGTCTAATACTGGTTAACAAGAGTCATTGTTTGATGGACAAAACAAAATATTTCAGCATATAAGATTCATGTATTTGTTTTTCCAGGAAAGTATTTGATATTCATCCTTTGACAGTCATCGGCTATCTGTATTTTTCACTTTCTTAAGATGACAGTCCTTCTGATTATGAATACATAATTGTTTTGTTTTTAATATAAAATAATTTTAACAACCAAAGGGCACATTCTGCAAGTCTTCTCCTGGCTGTCAGCATTCAGTCCTCTCTTTCTATGAGTCTAGAGTTCTCAGTTGGTCCCTCTCTCCATGTTCTCATCTCTGCCTCCATCTCTGGTGTTGCTGCTTCTCTGGATAGGATCCCACATTCTGCTTGTGCTCTTCTCCCTTGATGGCTCTAGGGTACTCTGTTTCTGGACTGTAAGATTAACAACTCCCCCATTTTTGTTACAAAACTTCTACCTTTTCAATTGTGACAGTTGCAATTAGTCATGATAACAATTGCTATTGAATCTTATCCCCATCTTATTTTTTTACCAGACGCTTCTAGACAAGATGAAAATTATTCAGTGGG
>NW_006409652.1:5143-6160 GCF_000296735.1 Chrysochloris asiatica | reverse complement strand
TTTTGTTATGAGATTTTACTGATGATCTTTCTTTGAAGATGTATCTTCTGTCACTCTAGCTGTTCCAGGCTGATCTGCTTGTCCTTTCTAGTGGGAATGTCCCACTTCAGAAGGTTCTGGATGAGGCTCAGGATCCCACCAAAGGTCCTATACACTGCAAAGGCTCTGCAAGAGGCCTGTTTCACTGGGCAAGTTCTACAACCCCTTTTAGGTATTCTAATCAGTGATAGGCTGAAGATGGACTTACAAATTGTCTGTAATCATGTTTCCTGACATTCAGATAATTGTTTTTTATAAAACAAAAATAACATTAAATTAGTAAAAACCAAACAGGCATTTGACTCAAAATAGTTTTCCTTATTTATTTACAATAATTATTAATATATTTGGTCTCATATTTACAGAGGTCCTTATTCTTTTGATCTCTCGGGGTCTTATTCAACTGTTTTCTTATCTTCAGCATCAATTCTCAAATTATCCTAAATATTCCTATATCAGAGTACTGGGGGCATAGTAGGTAAGCACTGGGCTGTTAAATGCAAGGTGGTGGGTGGTCAAAACCCACTTTGCCACTTTGCAAGAAAAAGATGATGCTCCCTGCTGCAGTAAAGATTTAAAGTCCTGAAAATCCTAAGACGTTCTACTCATAACTGTAGGGGTTCTATGAGTTGGAATCAACTTGATGCCCGTAGATTTTAATATTAAATCTTGTCACATTTAAAAATCATGTATAAACATATTAGAAAAATATTTTAAGTGTGAGATATCTTTTTAAGCAGTATCAAGTATATGATTTTTTCCAAGTAAATTTAACTACTTATTTTAGTTGTTAAGTACTGTCACATTGGTTCTGACTCATAGTGACCCTATAAAGGGTTTCCAAGAAGTTGCTGGTAGATTTGAACCACCAACCTTGTGGTTAGCTGTCCAGTGCTTATCTTCCAGTGCCAAAAAAGTATTCAGTTTAATTACTAAAGTAAGAAAATAATTTAACCCACTATTTCCTATAGTATTCAT
>NW_006409652.1:2578-3926 GCF_000296735.1 Chrysochloris asiatica | reverse complement strand
TTATGCATTTGTATTACGATGTTGGTAAAAAGTTTATAATATACCACTGACTACCATAAGAACAAACAAATCTGTCTTGGAAGGAATGCATACAGAATGTTCCTAAGAATTGAGCATGGCAAGACTTTTTCTCATGCGCTTTGAATATTGCGGTGCAGTGAATTATTTAATATGATTCTTCTAGCCATGTCTTTGAAACTCCCATCAAATATGAGAGTTTTTTTTTCCTGATGGGTCTGGGTAAGAGAAGGTGGGGAAAGATGCTGATAGATTATATGATTCAATTGTGACTGATTGTAAACAGGGTTAATTGTGAAAACTTGAAAATCTAATGTGGATATAAAGTAAACCATCACAGAATCAGGAAGCAGGTCCCACCTACCATTCATGAAGAAGAGGCAGGAGTGGAGTGTGTCCTTTGGATGCTGAGATCTCTGATCATTGAGCCTCCTTGACCCAAAGACAGAAACCTGTGATACCAGAAGAGTCGCAGAGGAGAAACAGCAGCAGAAGATAGAGCAGTGCACAAGATAGAGCAGTGGGTTTCCCATTCAACAAAACAAGTAAATCGAGGTGACTTTAGACAGGAGGATTGCTTGCAGAAAGGTATAACTTTAAGAACTTAATTCGGGATGCTAGGTTCACTGACACAGAGAGCTAGAGTCAAGTGTCTTCAGGCTGAGGTTTATGGTGGAATGGTGTGCCCTGTAGGCATTTATCAGAAACTCTAATAACTTTGTAACATTGTCCAGGCAGAGAGGCCTACCTGTTGGCATGATTGAGGAGAAGCTATCCAGACTGGAAGAACTGTGCCCTGAGAATTTTTGACACTAAATTATAACCTGTTAACTTCTCAAATAAAACCAATAACTGTGTCTGAATTCTATGTAGTCATGACAATGAATTATTGAGTCTGGATGAATAGAGAGTACTGGGGTAAGGACAGTGATGTCATTTCTTACACACATGTTATAAGGAGGGGCCAGTCTCTGAGAAGGACAGCATAATTGGATAAGCAGAGTGTCAGTGAAAAAGAAGACCTATCATGAGATAGATTGACACTGTACCTGCAATAATGGACTGAAACAAAGGATTGAGCAGGACTGAGCAGCAGTTTATTCTGTTGTACATAAGATTGCTATGGCTTCATTGCACCTAACAACAAAAACATATTGAATATCCAATAAACACATGTACACATACCATTCAATTCAATAACTAAGGGTAAACCATGAGTCTTTATTCACATTACTCAAGATAAACTAATATTATTTTAAAGGAAACTGATAGAACATTGTTGTTATTGTTGATAAGTGTTGTGAGTCATTTTCAACCCATAGTGACCCTG
>NW_006409652.1:0-1079 GCF_000296735.1 Chrysochloris asiatica | reverse complement strand
TTCTAAAATAAATCAAATACGCTTATAGAAATAAAGAAAGCTGGGAAAGAGAGATAACTATGCAATAATTATACTTTCTAGAATTCAAGATGACTTCAGACTGAAAGGACACATCTAGTGTTATATAAGTGAATAGACACTTCTTCATGAAGTTTTATAATACCAAGAATGATGAAAATGAATTTCTGAACGTTTCCATATCAGAAATCTGCTTCTACAAAAGAGTAAATATCAGACATTTACAAAGAACAGTATCTTAAGTTATCAGGAAACATTTATAACATGTAACAAGTACAAATCAAACTAAACTGACTTTTAAATAAAAGAAAAATCAAAATAAATACTTGATTTATTTTGAATAGAATGTTGAAGAAAATACAGTAAGATACTTTCCATCAAAATAATATCAACTAAATACAAAAAGGATATATATTTTTTAATGTGATAAGCAAATAATTTATCAAAAATAAAAGTTAAGACTGCACCAGCTAATCCTCAAAGAAGAAACTTTGAAAGTATGATTTTAAAGATCATTAAAATTAATCATAGAAACAAGGCTTACTATGATAAATTATAGGAGCTCTGGTAGCATAGTGGCTACGAATCGGGCTGCTAATCTCACGGTCATCAGTTCGAAACTACCAGCTGTTCCACTGGGAGAAAGATGAGGCTTTCTGCTCCTGTAATGATTTGCAGCCTTGGAAACCCTATTCAGGGTTGCAATGAGTCAGAACAGACTCCACGGCACATAACAACAACAACATCGTTAAATTAATAAACTAAAAAAAAAAATGTTTGTTGTTGTGCTGTTGAATCAATTCTGATTCATAGTAACCCAGTATAGGGTTTCTGAGGAGCAGCTAATGGGTTTGAACTGCCAGCCCTGTGGTTCACTGTCTAGAGCTAATTCTATAGCATCACACCTAAAGTCCTAAACATAGGTAAACATAATAAGGAAGGTTGAGTAGAGGAAGATTTTTATGTTGATTTAGCTTCATTGTTTCCCAAAACTCTTACATAAAATGTTTTCCTAGAAAGTAAGGAAAACCAGCCAACAACATCTTCAGCTAAACTGGTTT
>NW_006409651.1:45608-46109 GCF_000296735.1 Chrysochloris asiatica | reverse complement strand
TGCCACTTCCTAACATGGATGAACCTTAAGGACATTATGTTGAGTGAAATTAGTCAATCACAAAAGGAAAAATACTGCATAGGACCATTACTGTAGAAGTCTAAGAAAAAGAACCCATACTATCCCACTAAAGTGGATTCTAAGCAGGCTGCTAGGATGCAGGGGTAGCGTTAAAGGGGGGAGGGGAAGGGGGAGCACTGGGCAGGGAGTTTGGGTGGGGGGCAGGGGGACAATATATAAGTAGGGAGAGGGGAATGGAAGAACAAAGCAGACGGGAGAACAACTAGACAAGTATGAATGAACTAAATGGGACAGAAGTTAAAAAAATATATGCACAGCCTTGGAACAACAGGGCTCTGGGATACAGAGACTGGGATATGGTTGGAATGGGAAAAAGGGGGGAATAATGTTAAGATGCTTGGCTGACTTTTGAACCTGGGTTTCCCATACATTATATTATAAAACTGGTAGCGTAGTGGCTACGAATCGGGCTGCAAACCT
>NW_006409651.1:40788-42596 GCF_000296735.1 Chrysochloris asiatica | reverse complement strand
GGCAGTTCAAACCCACCAGTTGCTTCTTGGAAACCCTATACCGGGTCATTATGAGTCAGAACTGACTCGATGGCACTTGACAACAATCTGGCACTGTGAGATAAGCATTGGACTGATAAACAATAGGTTGGCAGTTCAAACTCACAACAGTCACTCCTAATAAATCCTATGCAGGGTTGCTATGAGTCGGAACCATGAGTTGGAACCAACTTGACGGCATCTAACAACACGGTCAATTGCATGAAAGTTATTGCACAAGACCAAAAATGAAGGGTGTAAAGATATCCTTCTACCCATCTCTCTCAAAACCCCGGTCTAGCAATAGACAACAGGCTTGGATGAAATGTTGGATCGTTGTAATCAGAAAACCTGCACATCTACCTCTTAATATATCATGTTGGGCAAGTCATTTAATTTCTCAGAGCCTCATCTATAAGAAGTAGACAATAACAGAACAGTTTTCTTAGAACTGCTGAAAAATTAAATTTGGTAATATCTGATATTTGAGGTAATGAATATTAGAAAAATTGAGTTGGCAGCATATCTAAGTAAGGTGATTTCAGATCTAAATAGAAACTCCAGTTAGAATTAAACTAAGATGGTCATTTCTATCTTTCTAAATAAACCTTTCAGTCTTTTTTTGTCAAAGTTTTATTGCTTGAAAAGGCAAAAGTTAAGGATTTCTAACCTGAATAAATAATTGTTTGGTGCCTGTTAAGATTGCTTGTGCAGCTGTACCCAGAGAAGGCACCTTGATTAGCAGGAGAATATGAGATAGAACTGATCATGCTAAATGAAGTTGTTGTTGTTAATGCTGTTGAGTTGGTTCTGACTCATTGTGACCTCCTGCAGGACAGCTGGTGTTTTCAAAGTGCTGACCTTGTGGTTCACAGTCCAGTGTTTATTATACAGAGCCACTGTGCACCCCTAAATGAAGTTGTTGTTGCTAAGTGTGTCAAGTCAGTTCTGACTCAAACTCTGTAGGGTTTCTGAGGAGTGGCTGGTAGGTTTGAACCACTGACATTGTGGTTAACAGTTCAGTGCTTATCCTAAGTGGCTAAGATAGGTAAATAGAGGGGCTTTAAAAACTTTATGGAAAAAATGAAATTAAAAATTATGGACTATTTTCTTGTATCTCAAGTCTTAGTTCACATCCCGACTCCTAACATTTCACTCACTGGAATTCTCCATACGTTTTTGCTGGACCTTTGTAACTGTGTACCTACAGCAGAGACTGAGTTGTTGGGATAAGAAGACAGACTGAAAATTAGTAACAGAAAATTAGTCCCTGGAAGAACGCTTTGTTAAACAACTCTTAGAATATAAGAACCTTAAAATGGAATAAATAAATTCACTGACAATGCTTAAGTTTGTAGTTTAACCAAGACTTTTAAACTTTTTCCAAGCTCCCCTATGTGCAGGTAAGCACAAAACTTTGCTTACTTCACCTATTAAAAATCTGTACTGTCCTCTACCCCCTGCAATTTGGAACACTGCATATCTTACATGGATGTCTGTAATATCTCTGCATTTCAAAATGATTCTATTTCTTCAATAAAATTTTTGTTTTAATATCTACTGACACATCAGTCTAGTGTTTTCATTAAGACACACCTAGTGCTCAGTGTTCCATGGTGTGACGCTGTAGGATAAATACTGGACTGCTAACCCCAAGGTCCTGGTATGGCACTGTGGGTTAATGCCATTTGAACTGCAAGGTTGGCTGTTCATGCTCATCAGCTGCTCCTCAGAAACCCTATACAGGGTTGCTATAGGTGGGAATCGACTCAACGACACTTAACAACAAC
>NW_006409651.1:38883-40127 GCF_000296735.1 Chrysochloris asiatica | reverse complement strand
CCCCATTTATCATTTAGTGGTTACGAATCGGGCTGAGAATCTTAATGTCAGCAGTTTGAAACTACTAGCTGTTCTCTGGAGACAGATGCGGTTTTCTGCTCCTGTAAAGATTTACAGCCTCAGAAACCCTGTACAGGGCCGTTATGAGTTAGAACCAACTCCATGGCATATAACCACCACCCCTACCATTGTTAAACCATATTATTTGTTGTTGTTAAGCCACTGAGTTGGTTCCAATTCATATGACCTTGTACAGGATTTCCCTGGAACAGCTGTTACTGACCTTGTGGGTCTGTTGCTGTTGCTGTTAAGTGCCACTGAGGTGTTTCCAATTCATAGCGACCCTGTATAAGATTTCCAAGGAGTGACGGGTGGGTTTGAACCACCAGCCTTGTGGTTAGCAGTCCAATGCTGGTCCTACAGTGTCACACCAGGGCATTGTTAATAGATTATAACATTTAGTTTCTTCAACAATTATGTTTGAAAGGCAGTCTAGGCAGCTAACAACCTGTGAATCACTTAAAATAAAAGGTAAAGAACTCTGAATTCAATTGATGATTTGTCAATAATTTTGATGATATTTCTAATTTTAGTAAAGGTAGACTTATGAGTGTTTTCCACTCTATGAGGCTTATTCAGAAATTGAAGGAAAAGTGAGCACGTAAGGAAGTTCAGAGTTTAGGCCAAAGGGCAAAGGTAATGAAAAATTTCTGGTGTAAGGACAGCAAGAAAGTTTCTAAGGAGAGAGTGGAAGTTGTAGTTGTTGTGTAGTACCATCAAGTCAGTTCCGACTCATAGCAACCCTGTATAGGGTTTCTGAGGCTGTAAATCTTTATGGGACCAGAAAGCCTCATCTTTCTCCAGCAAACAGCTGGTATCTTCGAACTGTTGACCTTGAGGTTAGCAGCCTGACTTGTAAACACTACACTATCAGATATCCTCAAGCAGGATATAGGATAAGTGATACTACATTGTTGTTGTTGTTGTTAGGTACCATCGAGTTGGTACAGACTCACAGCGACCTTACACACAGCATAATGAAACACTGCCTGATCCTGGGCCAACCTCACTATTGTTGCCACGCTTGAGTCCATTGATGCTGCTACTTGGCCAACCATCTCATTAGGGGTCTTCCTCTTTTTCTCTGACCCTCCACCTTACCAAACATGTTATCTTTCTCCAGAAACTGGTCTCTCCTGACAATATGTCTGAAGTGTGAGAGAAAAAGTTTGGCCACCCTGGCC
>NW_006409651.1:35622-37298 GCF_000296735.1 Chrysochloris asiatica | reverse complement strand
TAATGACTTTTTGCTTTCTTCATGTATGATGTTCTTGATGTCATCCCACAACTCTTCTGGTCTTCGGTCTTTAGTGTTTAATGTATCAAATCTGTGTTTCAGATGATCTCTAAATTCAGGTGGGATATATTCAAGGTCATATTTTGGCTCTCGGGACTTGTTTTCATTTTCTTCAGAATTGATGAATAAAAAACTGATTTGCTCTGTAAACCTTCATCCAATTCACAATAAAATGTTAAAAAAAAGAAGAAAGCAAAAAAAAACAACTTTGCCTTCTTTCTTCTTTTCAGATGCTGACTGTATTTGTATACCTCATGACTCCTGTAAATTCTATTTCAGCTTAGTGAAATATAGAACAAGGAACAGAGGAGTAAAGAGAAATCGGGTAGCTAATCATGGTGTAGTTACAACAAGATAACTGCCAGACTACAAATTCAGATAAATATGATTGGTAGTGTTATTAGGAGCCCTGGTTGCACTCTAGGATAGGCACTTGACTGCTAACCACAATTGTGCAGTTCAAATCCACCAGCTGCTCCTTGGAAACCCTGTCCAGGGTCGCCAAGAATTAGAACTGACTCAACAGAGTTAACAACAACGACATCCAGAAGACTGGGTTCAATTCACTTCATGCCCAGTCACCACCTGTCTGTCATCGGAGGCTTGTGTGTTGCTATGACGCAGACCAGGTTTCAGCAGAACTTCTGGGCTAAGATGGACTAGGAAAAAAGACTAGTGAACTACATCCAAAACTCAACCAGTGAAAACTCTATGGACCACAATGGTGCCATCCACAACTGATCATAACACTGTGCAGGACTGGGCAACTTCCTTCCATTGTGTGTGGGGCCACCAGGAGTTGGGTCAGAATCCACAGAAGCTAACAACAATAACATCCACCTTAGAAATAGCCAGGGATTAGAGGGTAGCCTCAAAAAATGCCTTTACTAAACCACTTTACACAAAGATTGGACTTCTTTTAAGGCTGGTGGAGGACTCCTTTAGAACTCTTTGTAGACATTAATGTGATATCAAGAAAACACAAGTAAACATTAACCCCAGCCATAGCTCTGCAGGGTAGAATCCTGGGGTTATAAGTTTTCTTCATATTGAGAAGTATTACATTTTAAGCCCTGCTGATTACCTATTTTTAGAATCTTTTAAGATCTTTAAAAGTTTCCAAGTGCCTAAAAATTAAGAAGCACTAGCAAAACATCTGAACACAAATGTCTTTCCTTGTGCCACTGTCATTTCCAACTGACGACTGATTTATTTTCAATCTCATTGGAGAAAAGCTTCCAATACATGACAGCATGGTAATTTGGGTGTGCTGAAAAAGACTAACAAGGTGATTATCTAGTATACTAAGCTAGGTACATGGTCCCCAGCTGTCACCAGCCCACTAATTTATCCATACTCAGCTTTGCAGAAATTTTACTTATTTCCTATTGTTTTTCTCTAGACCCTTTTCAAATTTACCAAAAAGAAATTGCAGAGCACCTTAAAGAAGAAAGAAATTGCTGCATATAAACTGATTCATACATATTACTTCATTGTTAGTGTTGTTGTTAAGTTCCATTCAGAATGTTCTGACTCATATTGACCCTGTATAGAGTTTCTGAGGCCATAAATCTTTATGGGAGCAGAAAGTTTCATCTTTCTAGCATGGAGCAGTT
>NW_006409651.1:32689-34722 GCF_000296735.1 Chrysochloris asiatica | reverse complement strand
AGGCTTTAATTAATTTTGTTTTTTGAAAACTACTTTTGAAACAGAAAAAAATTACTATTTTAAGCTATGAATGAAGGTGTTGTTGTTGTTAAGTGCCGTAGAGTTGGTTCCGACCCATAGCAACCCTGAACAGGGTTTCCGAGGCTGTAAATCTTTACAGGAGCAGAAAGCCTCATCTTTCTCTCATGGAGCAACTGGTAGTTTCGAACTGCTGACCTTGTGGTTCGCAGCCCGATTCATAACCACTAAGCTACCAGAGCTCCTTTGAATGAAGGTAGCTGTATATTAATTCATGTGACTATTATAGGAACAAATTGGCGAGTTTTAATGTTAGAACTGTAACATAGATGTTGTATATATCCTTCCTCTGTATTCATCCCATTACAAAATGGCTGTTGGTATTTTTTTGTTTTTGTTTTTATTGTGAATTGAGTGATAGTTTACATGGAAGAACATCAGACTTATCCTTATCCTATCATATTTTGTTTCATTGCAATGATTACAATCCCCTCCACGTGTCATCATCCAACAGTATTTGCTTCTATTTCCTGTTTTATTTATTTATTTATTTTTGATGTACACCAAAACACTCAGGAATGTACCATCACCCAAACAGCCAAAGGGCATACCCTGTAAGCCTGCCCTTCAGGCCGCCAGCATATAGCCCCTCTCCCTCCATGAGTCTAGAGTCCCCAGCCGCTCCATCTCTGCCTCCATCTTTAGTGCCGCTGTTTCTCTGAATAGGGTCCCACACTCTGGTATATTTTTCACATACATGTTGATGTCAGTATGACATTCCTAATGGACCAAGAAGGTGGCAACAGCCCTGCCTCTGATATTCCTATTTTTCACTGATGTTGTTGCTGTTGTTAAGTGCCAGTTGAGTCGGTTCCGACCCATAGCGACCCTGTACAGGGTTTCCGAGGGTGTAAATCTTTATGGGAATAGAAAGCCTCATCTTTCTCCTGAGGAGCGGCTGGTAGTTTCGAACCGCTGACCTTAATGTTCGCAGCCCGATTCGTAACCACTACGCTACCAGAGCTCCTTTCTTCTCTCTCCTCTTTCACAGCATAATCTATACATGGGACTTTTGCTTTGGCCTGTAAATCTGACAGGACTGTTTAGTATGCCACTACCCTTGAAGCTCACAGAAAGATGTCAAAGATGCCAGTGGCCTGTGGGTTCATTGCCTCACAGGGTTCCCCACACCCTGTTCCTCTGTCTGTAATGATCCCCATTAACAGTCATTATCAAGAGATGACTATGTGCCAAGACCAGTGCTAAGTTATTTTTATACTTCCCCCAACAATTCCATTATGGTGGTGGTGTGCCATGGAGTTGGTTCTGACTCAAGAAACCCTGTATATGATTCCTGAGGCTGTAAATCGTTATTGGAGCAGAAAGCTTCATCTTTTCCTGCAGAATTGCTAGTAGTTTTGAACTGCTGATCTTGAAATTAACAGTCTGACTCATAACCACTATGCTACCAGAGCTCCTTACAATTCCAGTATAGTGCTTCACTTTTTTGTTACCAGTTTGTTATACCGTTTTTAAAGGTATTCATCCAATTCACCTAGAATTTCAAATCTATTGGTAAAATGCTGTACATAGTTTCTACATATCTTTTTCATGTCTGTATTATTTCCACGAGGAGCTCTAGTAGCATAGTGGTTACAAATCAGGCTGCAAACCTTAAGGTCAGAAGTTCAAAACTACCAGCTGTTCCATGGGAAAAAGATGAGGCTTTCTGCTCCCATAAAGATTTACAGCCTCGAAAACCATGAACAGGGTCACTATGAGTTGGTTCTGACTCCATGGCACGTAACCACCACCACCATTATTTCCATGATATTCCCTTTTTGCACTTCTGCTATTAGTAATTTTACCTTCAACCTTTTTCTCTCGATCAGCCTATCTAGGGATTTATGAAAATATTAACCTTTAAATGATCAACTTTTGTTGTTGTTGTTAGGTGTCATCGAGTTGGTACCTACTCATAGTGACCTTATGCACAGCAGAACGAAACACTGCCT
>NW_006409651.1:0-524 GCF_000296735.1 Chrysochloris asiatica | reverse complement strand
TGCAGGACCCTACCCAGAGAAGCAGTGATGCCAGATATGGAGGCAGAGATGATGATGTGGAGATATGGAGTGGCTGGGGACTCTAAACCCAGAAAGGGAGAGGGGCTCTGTTCTGATGACCGAGAGGCAGGCTTACGGGGTATACCCTTTGGTTGTTTGATGATATATGTAGGGGACTGTAATCATGGTAATTAAACAATACACAATAGCATGATGTAAAGCTAATGTTCTCCTATGTAAACTATCACATAATTCTCAATGAAAACTTTATATATATAAAAAAGATTACAAATTAGAAAAAACAGGACAATTAAAAAAAATCAAAAGGACAACGTATGTCTAAGGAAGAAGTTGAGATGGCATAGGTAGTTGTGTGGAATGCAAATAGGAACCATGGTTAGGAAGCAAGATAACCGTTGTTGCATGGAGGGAATTCTAATCATTGAGATGAAATAAAATGTATGATTCCTTGACTGTAAAGCTGATGATCTTATCTGTAAACTTTCACTCAATTCACAATAAAA
>NW_006409650.1:45063-45744 GCF_000296735.1 Chrysochloris asiatica | reverse complement strand
TTATCTTACATAGCCACACCTTTTTCCTAGTGTTCCTCTAGATCAGGTGTTCTTCACCTTCCAGACATTTCCCACTCAAGGACATCATGCTAGGTAAAGCAGAGGGTCAGCAGAAAAGAAGAAGTCCCCCAATGAGATGGATTGGTACAATGGCAGCAGCAATGGGTTCAAGCATAGCAACAGTTGTGAGGATGGCACAGGGCTGGGTAGTGTTTCATTCTGTTGTGTATAGGGTCATTATGAGTCAGTACCTACTTGATAACCCCTAACAACAACAACAACGGAGGGGTGGGATCATATAATTAGTACTAACTAATGGGTTATAAGTAGAGGTAACATGTTATTTCTGGGTCAAAGCCTTCAGTTGTCAATGCAAGATCTGCAGCTCTCTCTTCTGTTGCAGCAACCAAGAAGGTTATGTGCCCCAGATGACACAGTAGTAAGTGGGTGAGTGTTGCCTCAATCAGACTGAGTCCTTGAGTGACAGCAGAACTTCCACTGAGCCACAGTGATAGATAATGGGAGCAATATACAAATCTTTTTATGTGACATAAGCCAATGAGCCTTCAGAGATGCTAGTTAACAGATTGTTGTTGTTGTTGTCAGGTGCCATCGAGTTGGAACCGACTCATAGCGACCCCATGCACAGCAGAACGAAACAATGTCCGATCCTGGGCCAAC
>NW_006409650.1:4385-7320 GCF_000296735.1 Chrysochloris asiatica | reverse complement strand
TCAGTGGATGTTTACAGTTGTTTCTCTTCATTTTGAGTTGTGCCCCATCAGCAAATGAAGGTCCCGCAGGCTTTTCTCCCATGAGCTTTACTCCATTTGCATCATCACGGTCAACCATCTCTTCCCCAGTCGCATTTTGAGTGCCTTCCAACCTGAGGGGGCTCATTTTCCAGCACTGTATCTGACAGCATTTGTTTGCTATTCATAAGGTTTTCAGTGACTTAATATTCAGAAGTAGTTCATCACTCCTTCTTCCTAGTCTGTCTTTGTCTGGAAGCTCATCTGAAACATGTCCACCATGGGTGATGCTGCTGGTATTTAAAATACCAGTGGCATAGCTTTCAGAATCACAGCAACTCATAATCCACCACAGTATGACAAACTGACAGACAAGTGGTGGGTGTTTATATTAGCAGATAGTTATAAGAGCTCTTTAAAAATAATTTTTCAATAGCATGTTTACAATTTTAGTCCTTTTAGAAGTCTGAGATAATGGCTAAAAGAGATCACAAAGAACTATTTTTTTAACATCCATCCATCATTTTACATTTCAAACTTCCAGAACATAAAATCAAAAAGTCTCCTTGAAGGACTATTACTCTTAATGATGTTGTTGTTATGTGCCGTGGAGTCGGTTCCGACTCATAGCGACCCTGCACAGGGTTTCTGAGGCTATTAATCTTTACGGGAGCAGAACGAACACTGTTTATATGTGTGGAGTCTCTGTTAATGTTGTCAATAAACTACACAACACCATGAGTCAAATGCTTGAATCTTTAAATAAAATGTGTTTTTACAACATTCCATTTAACCTTTAAGTGTTAGTATTCAAGGCATTTCTTATCTCTGAAGTGTGTACATATTTTCAATATTGTTTTTCCTTTCAATATTCTCCATGACTCTCTTGAAATGATTTTAATCACAATAAAAAATGGACACAAAACCCCTGCCCCTTTAGGAAGGATTTCAGTTTGTGATACTGGTTCTAATAAACTTTTCTCTCTCCTGTATCTATGTATATCTTTCAGCAAAATTCCAAACTTTATGCATCTCACACATCAATGATCAAAATGAAAGCTCATCATGAGTCAGTCCACAATACCTCAAATATCTTTATCTAACCTAGATGCATTTGAGCTATGGTGTTAGAGAAAAATATTAAAAGTTCCATGAACTGCCAAAAGAACAAACCAATCTATGTTGGAAAAGGTACAGTCAGAATGTTCCCTGGAAGCCAGGATGACCAGACTTCATCTCTCCTGCTTCAGACATATTGTTAGGAGGGACCAGTCCCTGGAAAAGGAAATCATGTTTGATAAAATGGAGGGTCAGAGAAAAGGAAAAAGACCTCAACCAGATGGATTGGCACAGTGGCAGCAGTGATGAACTCAAGTGTAGCAAGGATTGTGAGGTTGGTGCAGGACTGGCCAATGTTTAATTCTGTTGTAAATAAGATTGCTATGAATTGGCACCAGTTTTATGGCACATAACAACAACAACAACAACCTACAAGTAATCCTGTTTTCAACAAGTCTCCAAAAAAATATTTTAAAATAACCTCTCAACACAATATAAGGGCTTTCTGAAGTCCTACTCATACATTCAACATTTTTTCTGCTTACCACCTCTTGTCATTTTTGTTGTTCTTAGGTGCCATTGAGTCGGTTCCAATTCATAGTGACCCTATGCACAACAGAATGAAACACTTCCCTATCCTGTGCCATCCTCACAATTGTTATGTTTGAGCCAATTGTTTCTGCCACTATGTCAATCCATCTCCACGGGGTCCTTCCCCTTTTTCACTGACCATTCACTTTTCCATATATGATGTCCCTCCTGACACATGGCCAGAGTATGTGAGATGAAATGTCATCATCCTTGCATCTAAGGAACACTCTGATTGAACTTCCAAGAAAGATTTGCTTGGTCTTCTGGCCATACATGGTACTTCTAATATTCTTCGCCAACACCCTAACTCAAGTGCATCTAATTTTCTGCCATGTTCCTTATTCATTGTCCAACTTCCACATGCTTGTGAGGCAATTGAAAATGTCATGGCTTGGGTCAGGCACACTTAGTCCTCAAAGTGACATCTTTGCTCTTTAACACTTTAAAGAGGTCTTTTGCAGTTTTTCATTCTTAAAACCATGGTGTTTTCCTACATTGTCTCTTTTGACCACAATACAGTTCTGAAAGTTTTTCAAACAGCATATACTAATGATTAAGGACCCCTGGTAGCATAGTGGATTTTGAGCTGGGCTCTTAACCACAAGGTCAGTAGTTCAGATCTATCAATTTCTTTATGAAGAAAGATGAGGCTTTCTGCTCCCATAAAGATTTATAGGAATAGGAAACCCTATAAAGGGTCACTGAGTCAGAACCAACTCGTTGGCACACTACCACCACCACCATAATGTTTAGGGGCACAGACTTTGGGGTTAAACTGAGACTTCATCTCTTACTGTCTGTATGACCTTGCAATAAAATTACTTAGTCTTTCTGAGCTCTTTCCTCCTTATAAATTTTTAAAAAAACAAAATAAAACTGTTTATTCCATATGACTACTAAGAGAGTTACTGGAGGAAATGCATGTACAACAAGGATGCCCTCTGCTGAATCTGAGTTATACTGACATGTGAATTTGTGTGTAACATTTTCACTCAAAAATATGTATTGTCATTACCCCCATTAATATGGTACAATTCACTTTTCAGTTTGTAATACTGTAGTGACTTGCGTGCTACTGTGATACTAGAAGCTATGCTACTAGTATTTCAAATACTAACAGGTTCACGCATCATGGACAAGTTTCAGCAGAGCTTCCAGACTAAGACAGACTAGAAAAATGGGCCTAACAATCTGTTTTTAAAATAATTTCCAATGGAAGCATTTTGAATAACAACAGAATGTTATCTGATATAGTGCCAAAAGATGA
>NW_006409650.1:1294-3825 GCF_000296735.1 Chrysochloris asiatica | reverse complement strand
AACAATTGTGAAGATGGCGCAGGGTGAGGCAGTCTTTCATTCTGAGGATTCTATGAGTCAGAGCTGTCTCAACAACATCTAACAACAAGGAAGACCAGTTAACATGACTACTACTCAAATTTACATGCCAACCACGAATACCAAAGATGAATAAATAGAATTTCTGATAATGTAATGGATTATGAGCTGGGTTGCTAACCACACAGTCAGTAGTTCAAATATACCAGTTATTCCATGGGGGAAAGATGGGACATTCTATCCCCATAAAGATTAAAAGCCTTGGAAACCCTATATAGGGTTGTTATGATTTGGAATCAACTCAGCTCTACACCAGCACCACGATCAACTTCTGCAGTCTGAAATTCATCAAACATGCAATCTAGATGCATTGATAATTCTGGTGTTTAGAATGAGAAATTTGGAAACAAAGAAAAGGATCATTAGTTGTAACATATGGCCTTGGTGATAGAAATCACTCCAGAGATGAAATGATAGAATTTTGCAAGGCAAATGACCTATTCATTGGGAATATGTTTTTTCAACAACATAAATGGCAAATATACTCATGGACCTTGCCACATGTAATATCCAGGAATTAAATAAACTACATCTGTGAAAAGAAATGATGGCCAAGCTCACTACCATGAGTAAGGAAAAAGGCAAAGACCAACTATATAACAATCATCAATTGCTTATATGCAAGATCAAAGAGCTCCAAGGACTGTTAATTGAAGAAAGAAAATTAAAACAAATCCACATGAACTAACATATGACTTGTGAGTATACCCAAAAACCCAAACCCATGGCCACCAAGTCAATTACAACTCACAGTGAATCCGTATACAATTTCAAAGCTACAAATATATATGGAAGCAGAAAGCCTTATCTTTCTTCCAAGGAGCAGTTCTTGGATTTAAACTACTGATTTTGTGGGTGGTAGACCAGTATTTATCCTACAGAGCCACCAGGGCTACCATCTCAAAAACAGATTTCATACTCTGAACACTAACAATCAAAACCCAGACAAGTTGTGGATAGCATAAAAGATACCATAAATGAAGAAAGCAAAAATACACTAAAAACACAAGAAAGAAAAACCAGATGGACATCAGAAGAGACACTGAAATTTTCCCTTGAACATAATTTAGATTAAAAAAAAGGAAGAAATATAGCTAAAGCATACGAAGAAATGATGCAGCAAACTGCTGAACAGAAAATTTTTAAAGCAGCTAAAGAAGACAAAGTAAAGTACTAAAATGAAATGTGCAAAGACCAGAGGGGAGAATAATATGCTCTGTATTTCTCAAACTGAAAGAACTGAAGAAAAAAACCAGCCTTGAGTTGGAATATTGAAGGATTGTGGCATTGTAGAATAACTACTTGACCAAAAGATCATTTGAACAGCAAGGTTTGTGGTTTAAAGTCCCCAGCCACTCCTCAGAAACCCTATACAGGATAGCTACGAGTTGGAACTGACTGAACGGTACTAAACAACAACATGGAGAAAATATTGACCAACAAAGGAAGCATCAAAAAAAGATAGAATAAATACACAGTCACTGTAGCAAAAAGAATTTGTAGACATTCAACCATTTCACAAAAAGATAGCCTCTGATCAAGAACCAATGGTATTGAGGAAGAAATTCAAGTTGTACTTATGGCACCGGCAAAAAAAAACAAACAAAAAAAAACCAAGGCTCCAGGAGTTGATGGAATACCAATTGAAATGTTTCAACAAACTGATGCAACAGTAGAGCACTTACTTATCTATGCTAAGAAATTTGGTAGACAGCTACTTGGCCAATTGATTGGAAGTGATACACGTTCATGCCCATTCCAAAGAAAGATGACATAAGAGAATATAGAAATTATCAAACAATTATCAACAAGATTGGGGTCCTGGTATGGCATGAAAGATAAGTACAGGACTACTAACCACAAAGTTGGTGATTTAAACCCACCAACTAGAAGATATGTAACAGCAACAACATAATATCACACGTAAGAAAAATTTTGCTGAAGATAATTTAAATACAATTACAGCAGTTCATTAACAGGAAACTGATAGAAAACCACATCAAATTCAGAAAAGGATGTGGCATGAGAAAATCATTGCTGACTTTTTTTTTTTACACTTTTATTGTGATTTATGTGGATTTACATGGGAGAACATCAGCTTTACATTCATCCTATCATATTTCATTTCACTGCAATGATTACAATCTCCTCCATGCATCATCAAACAACCAAAGAGTACACCCCACAGGTCCACCCCCCAGCGTCAGCACACAGCCCCTCTCCCTCCCTGAGCCCAGTGTCCCCAGCCACTCCATCTGTCCATGTAATCGTCTCTGTCTCCATCCCTGCCATCACTGCCTCTCTGGGTAAGGTCCCGCTCTCCACTCTTCTCACTTAATGGTTCCAGGGACCTCCACTCCTGGGCTGCAAAATCAATCACTCACCTCCTATGGTCAAAAAACATCTACCTCTACATTTCTGACCCTCACAGTCAATCCTGATGGCAATTATTC
>NW_006409650.1:0-559 GCF_000296735.1 Chrysochloris asiatica | reverse complement strand
TCGTTATTGTATTTAGCTGCCAAGAAATTGACCCCTAACTCATGACAACCCAGTGCACAACTGAACAAAACCAAAAAACTGATAGGTTGTAGGTTGGACCATTGTGAATCCACAGGGCTTTTACTGACTGATTTTCAGAAATAGATCACTAGGTCTTTCTTCCTTAGTACATCTTAGCTTGGAAACTGTGCTGAAATCTGCTCAGCATCATAGCAACACACACTCTTCCAATGACAGATGGGTAGAGACTGCACATGACGTGCATTGGCCAAGAACAAAATTCTAGTTCCTCATGGAAGCAAAGAATTCTACCACTGACCTACAATTTTCCATGTTCCTTAATCAGAAGTTTTCTATAAGCCAACCACACTTGTAGGTTCTGTGTAGTTGTTATCTCACACAACCTTCATTAAAAACCAATGGGCTTCTTGTTGTTGTTAGAAGATATCAAGTCAGTTCTGACTCATAACCATCCTGTATAAGGTGTCTGAGGAGCAGCTGGTAAGTTTGCACTGGTGACCTTGTGATTCAAACCGACCTTGTAGTCCTAGTCCAGTGC
>NW_006409649.1:44072-46331 GCF_000296735.1 Chrysochloris asiatica | reverse complement strand
GGGGCTGATGAAAGGAGATGCGGATAGGTCTCTTGTGATACAACAGTGAATAATTATTATCAAGACTGACTGTGAGGGTTAGAAATGTAAAGGTAGACATTTTGTAGCAAGTTGGGGAGTGATTAACTTTGCAGTCTAGGAGTGGAGGTCCCTGGGATGATCAAAGGAGAAGAGTGGAGTGTGGGACCCTACCCAGAGAAGCAGTGATGCCAGAGACAATGACGTGGAGAGTGGAGAGATGGAGCGGCTGGGGTCTTTAGACCCAGAGAGGGAGAGGGGCTGTGTGCAGACAACCAGTGGGGGGTGGGGTGGGGGGTGTAGGCAAGCTTGCAGGGTATACCCTGTGGTTGGTTGATGATGCATGGAGGGGATTGTAATCATGGCAAGGAACCGATATATACGATAGGATGAATGTAAAACTAATTTTCTCCCAAATAAACTATCACATAATTCACAATAAAACATTAAAAAAATTTTTTAAACATATAACTACGACATGACCCATCATTTTACTCCTAGGCATTTACACAATCCTGGTGTGGTGCAGTAGAATAAGCACTTGGACTGCTAATTATAAAGTCAGTGATTGAAACCCAGCAGTTGCTCCTCAGAAACCTTTGGAGTCCTTGTGTTGTGCTGAAGGATAATATGCTGGACTATAAGGTTAGTTTGATCAAACCCACCAGCTGCTTCTCAGAAACCTTATACATGGTCGCTATGAGTCACAACTGACTTGACAGCACTTAATAACAACAACACAACAATTAACCTAAGGGGAATCCTGGTAATCCAGAGCTCTAGGATACACCCTGAACTGCTATGCACAAGGTCGGCAGTTCAAACCTACCAGTTCAAACCCTATACAGGGTCACTATGAGTCAGAGCCAACTTGACAGCCCTTAGCAGCAACAACAATTTCCCCCAAGGAAGTCCCTTAATGCTGCAAATGATTAAAGTAATTAACATTCTCGTTGCTAACTGGGAAGCTGGAGATTCAAGTCTACCTAGAGGTGCCTCAGAAGAAAGCCCTGGCAATGTACTGAACAAGGAGCCATTGGAAACCATAAGGATCACAGTTCTACTAGGGCATACATAGGATCTTCTTGAGTTGACTGGATGATAGCATTGTTATTGCTTCTTTTACCCAAGAGAACTGAACACATATGTTTTTACAAAAACTTATATATAGCAACTTTATTTGTAATATTTCCATAGTCGAAATAACCCAAATATCCTGGAATGGGTAAAAGGGTAAATTGGCATACCCATACAATGAAATCCCACTCATCATTTTTTTAAATGAATTATTGACACATGCAACAACATGAATATTCTCACAATAAATTTCAATGAAAAAAGCCAGAACAAAACAAAGCAAAAACTAAAAGTAGGGGTGGGGGGAAGGCGGGATTCTTTGCTGGTTACCAGGATGTGAGGGGTAGGGCAAGGGGAGGGAAGGGAAGGTGGTTCACAGGGTAGGGAATAGACACAAGATAGTTTGGGCATTGGGTGGGTGGGACAATACACACAAGAAGGGAAAGGGAGATGTAAGAACAAGGCAGATGGGAAAACAATTAGGCAGCTTTGCATGGGCTAAGGTAGACAGAGGTAAATAATTATTTATGCACAACCCTGGAACAATAGGGCTCTGGGATACAGGTATTGAGACATGTTTTGGGATACAGGTAAAAGGAGGTAAATAATGTTAAGGTGCTTGGCTGTCTTATGAATCTTGGTTTCCCTGGCATATCATTATAAAATAAATACGAGGGGGAGAGAAAGGAATAGCCAGAAATATCACCATAGAAAGCTTGTAAGTGCGTCCTCTACCTATAACTGATTGGAATACCTAAAATGGGGCTACAATGTGCCCAGTGAAAGAGGCTTCCTGCGGAGCCTCTGCATTGCATAAGACCATAGGTGGAATCCTGAACAGCATCCAGAATCTTCTGCGGTGGGAAATGTCCACTGGCAAGGACAAGCAGATCAGCCTGGAGCAGCTAGAAGAACAGAAGATACTTCTTGAAAGAAAGATCAACTGGAAAAATACAAAACAATGTAGGCAGCCCAAATGATTACTACAAGAACAAGCAAGTTGCTCACCCAGGAGACATCAAGGCCAGTGGTTGGGTCCCCTCAGGGCAAACCCCCTTCCAAGACTAAGACTCAATGGGAATATACGAGCAGACATGTGTTCTGATTGGTGACGATGTTGGTCACCGATTAGAGGAACTGAGGGAAAAATAGCAATGAAGCTGC
>NW_006409649.1:41860-43621 GCF_000296735.1 Chrysochloris asiatica | reverse complement strand
CCAAAATGGGGGGTGGGTACAAAGGCAAGAAGTGACTGGCTTACAAGATTTAAAGAGGGAGCCTAGATCCAGAGGGCACAGAGGAAGGTAGAATCTCCACTGAGTAGTATCCCATCTGTCTGGGCAGGGCTGATGAAAGGAGATGGGGATAGGACTCTTGTGATACAATAGTGAATAACTGCTATCAGGACTGACTATGAGTGTTGGAAATGTAAAGGTAGATGTTTTGTAGCAAAAGGAGGGGAGTGGTTGACTTTGCAGGCCAGGAGTGGAGGTTTCAGGGACCACCAAGGGAGAAGAGCAGAGGGCGTGACCCTAGCCAGAGAAACAGTGATGCCAGAGATGGAGGCAGAGACGATGATGTGGAGAAATGGAGCGGCTGGAAACTCTAGACCCAGGGAGGAAGAGGGGCTGTGTGATGATGACCAGAGGACAAGCTTGCAGGGTATACCCTTTGGTTGGTTGATGATGCATGGAGGGGATTATAACCATGGCAATGAAACGATACACAATAGGATGAACATAAAGTTAATGTTCTCCCATGTAAATTATCACATAATTCACAATAAAACATTTTTTTTTAAAGGGGAAAAATATGTGCTGTGTGAGTTTATTTATGTAAAATTCCAGAAAAAGCAGACTAATCTTTTTTTGTTGTTATTTTGTTCTTATTATTGTGGGTATCATTGAGTCAATACTGTGCCATCCCCATAAGCTCTCCCATGTTTGGACCCACTGTTGTAGTCACTATGACAGTCTATCTTGTTGAGGGTCTTCTTTTCACTGACCCTAGATTTTACCCAGAATGATGTTCTTCTCCAGACTGGTCTCTCCTGATAACATGTCCAAAGTATGTGAGATGAAGTCTCATCAGCCTCACTTCTAAGGAATATTCTAGCTGTATTTCTTCCAACACAGATTTGCTTGCTCTTCATCAATGCCATAATTCAAAGGGAAAGATTCTTGGAGTCGTGATGTGGCACTGGAGAAGCTGTAGGAGAAGCACTAAATTGATAATTGCAAGATTGGCAGTTAAGCCTACCAAGTGTTCCTCAGAAACCCTATACCGTCACTCACAGGGTCACTGAGTCAGAATCTACTCCATGGCGCTTAACAACAACAAGAACAGTTCTTCAGTCTTTGTTATTCAATGTCTAGTTTTCACATGTATATGAGGTGACTGAAAATACCATAGCTTGAACCAGGTGCACTTTAGTCTTCAAAGTAACATCTTTGCTTTTTAAAACTTTAAAGAGTTTTTGCAGCAGATTTGATTTCTAGACTGCTCATTCCATGGGCATTGATGGTGATTCCGTGTAAAATAAAATCCTTGACAACTTATGTTGCTCACTGATCCAGTAGTGAGGATTTTTGTTTTCTTTATATTGATGTGTAATCCATATTGAAGGTTATAGTCTTACATCTTCATCATTTAGTGCTTCAAGTCCTCTTCACTTTCAGTGAGCAAGGTTGTGTCATCTGCATATTGCAGAATTTTAATGAGTCTTTCTCCAGTTCTGATGATGTGTTCTTCATCATATAATCTACCTTCTCAAATAATTTGTTCATTTTGTTTTTTTAAGGTTTTTATTGTGGACTGAGTGAACGTTTACAGGGCAGATCATCAGTTTTACATTTAACAAATCATACATTTTGTTTCATTACAATGATTACAATCCCCTCCATGAACCATCAGTTAAGAATATTTCTCTCTGTTCAATTTAGCTCTTTTTTGTTTTTGTTTTTAAACACTCAGGAATA
>NW_006409649.1:38915-39485 GCF_000296735.1 Chrysochloris asiatica | reverse complement strand
GATTCCAATGACATTCTTCAAAGAGATGGAAAAACAATTACAAACTTTATATGGAAAAGAAAGAGACCCAGGATAAGCACAGCACTGCTTAAGAAGAAGAATAAGATTAGAAGCCTCTCATTCCCTAATTTCAAATTTTACCTCATGGCTACAGTGGTCAAAACACCTCAGTTCTGGTACAATGAAAGATACATAGATGAATGGAACAGAATTGAGAACTCAGAAATTAAACCATCTACATACAGCCAACTAATTTTTGACAAAGTGCTTAAGTATATTGCATGGGGAGGAGATATTCTCTTCAACAGAAGGTGCTGCCCAAAACTGTAAAGCGACATACAAAAGATTGAAACAAGACCTTTACTTCACACCTTATACAAAAGCCAATTTGGCATGGATTAAATACCTAAATGTGAACCCCAGAATTATAAAGGCTATCAGTGAAACAATAGGGACAAATTTGAGGTCTTTAATAGAGGTGGCGCTGTGGGCTAATGTGTCAGACTGTAAAGTTGTTTGAACTGGAAGGTCAGCAGTTCAAGCTCACCAGCTGCTCCATGGAAACCCTAT
>NW_006409649.1:34679-35850 GCF_000296735.1 Chrysochloris asiatica | reverse complement strand
TTACTAGAAGAGAAGAAAGAAATAGATAAATATACAATTATCATGGAAGATTTTAATACACCACTTTCAAAAAGGGACAGAACAACCAGAAAGAAACTCGACAAAGTTACAGAGCAACTAAATGACACAATCAACCAACTTGACCTCATAGATGTATACAGAGCTTTCAACTCAATAACAGCACAATATACATTCTTCTCCAGTGCACATGGAACAATTTCCAGAATTGACCATGTGTTAGGTCACAAAGCAAGCTTCCATAATTTACAAACATCAAAATTTTACAAAGCTTCTTTTCAGACCACAATGCCATAAAACTAGAAATCAACAATAAGAAGACCAAGGCAATAAAGTCGAATACATGGAAACTGAACAACACCCTGCTGAAAAGCGATTGGATAAAAGAAGAAATTAAACGTGATTCACAAAGTTCCTAGAAATAAATGAGAATGAAAATACAACATACCAAAAATTTGGGGAAAAGTCTAAAGCAGTGCAGAGAGGACAATTTATTGCGATAAATGCGCACATTCAAAAAGAGGAAAGAACCAAAATTAACATATTAACACAGCATCTCCACCAATCAGAAGCAGACCAGCAGAGGGAACCTACAGTCACCAAAAGAAAGGAAATAATAAAGATAAGTGCAGAAATAAATGAGATGGCAACAGAAAAACTATAGAAAGAATCAACAAGACAAGAAGCTGGTTCTTTGAAAGGATTAGTAAAATTGACAAACTTTTGGCAAAACTAACAAAAGAAAAGAAGAAGACAGAAATAACTCACATTAGAAACCACATGGGCAGTGTCACAATGGAACCAAACGAAATCAAAAGGATAATAAGAGAATACTATGAAGAGTTGTACTCCAACAAATTTGAAAACCTAGAAGAGGTGGATATATTTCTAGAAAAACATAACCTACCTAAACTTATTCAGAGTGAAGTAGAAAGCTTGAACAAACCCATAACAAAAGAAGAAATTGATCAGGTCATCTAAAACTCCCAACCAAAAGAAGTCCAGACCCAGATGGCTTCACAGGTGAGTTCTACAAAACATTCAGGGAAGAGCTGTCACCAATTCTACTCAAATTATTTCAGAATATAGAAGAGGATGGAAAATTTCCTAATACTTTTTATGAAGCAAGCATAACCCTCATACCAAAACCAGG
>NW_006409649.1:2608-4705 GCF_000296735.1 Chrysochloris asiatica | reverse complement strand
TTTTAGGTATTCCAACCAGTTATACATTGAAGACGAATTTACAAGCTTCCTATGGTGATGTTTCTGGCTATTTCTTTCTCTCTCCCTCAAGTGTCAATTTTACAATGGTATGCAATGGAAACCAAGAATCAAAAGACAGCCAAGCATCTTGACATTATTTCTCCTCTTTTGCCCATTCAAACCATGCCTCAATCCCTGAATCCCAGAGCCCTGTTGTTCCAAGGTTGTGCATACAACATTATTTACCTCTGGCCCACTTAACACATGCAAACCTGCCTAACTGTTCTCACATCTGCCTTGTTCTTCCATTCCTCTCCCCCTTCTTGTGTATTGTCCCATGTCTATTCCCTAGCCTGTGCTCCACCTTCCCCTCCCTCCCCTCATCCCACCCCACACATCCCAGTAACCAAAAAGAATTTTTTTTTCTTTATTCCCCCCCTCCCCTTCTAGTATGGCTACTTTTTCTTAGTCTTTTACAATAATGGTCCTATGCAGTATTTCTCTTTTTGTGACTAATTTCACTCAGCATAATGTCTTCAAGGTTCATCCAAGTTATGCGGGGGCTTGAAGCTTCCTTGTTATTCTTCAAGGTAGTATAATATTCCATTGTGTATATGTACCAAAATTTGTTTATCCATTCTTCCATTGATGGGCATTTAGGATGTCTCCATCTTTTTGGTATTGTAAAAAGTGCTGCTATGAACATTGGTGTGCATATATCTACTTGTGTTATGCCTTGTATTTTTTGTTGGTAAATACCAAGTAGAGGAATTGTTGGATCATAAGGTATTTGTATTTCCAACCTTCTGAGGAAGTGCCATATTGCTTTCCAGAGTGGTTGGACAAATTTGCAATCCCATCATGACCTCCCAGATCCTCTGAATTTGTTCTTATAATTTTATTTAGTTCTCGACTCTTCCATTTGTCCACTGAGTTCCAGGTGGTGATGCCACAGATGTCAATCTCTGGTTGTTGTCTGTTCTTGTTGGTTATTACTCCACAGAACTCCTTTTAGGATGTTTTGTAGTTCAGGTTTAGCTTTGGCAAAACCCATTTGCTTCTGTTTTTCCTGGAATGTTTTAATTATACCATCATATTTGATTGACAACTTTGCTGGATAAAGGATTCTTGGTTGGCAGTTTTTTTTCTTTCAGGGTTTTATATATGTCTCCCTATTGTCTTCTTGCCTGCATGGTTTCTGCTGAGAGATTCAAGCTTAATCTAACTTGTTTGCATTTTTAAGTAATGCTTCTCTTTTCCCTAGCTGCTCTCAGGATTGTCTCCTTATCTTTAAATCTGAGGAGGTCTGTGCTCATACATAGTAAAAATCTCCAGTTGTGAGGTGTAGGCAGGTGTCCACTTGCTCAGGCACCCACTCTAGTCACCATAATGGAGATGAACAGACAGCAAGAGGCCAATGAACAGTTACCAAAAATAAACAGAACAAAACAAAATAATAATGTCCACAACTTTGTATCTGGGGTTTCCTCAGGTATCAGTCCATAGCGGGTCTTCTCGCTCCCCCATTTGATTTCATTGTTTGGTCTCACTCAAATTGTTGGCTTTGAGCCACTGACCCCAGCAGGATTGAAATTACAAGATTTCTTGCTTCTGCTACAAGTTCTACTGGCTATAAGCCTTCAAACTTTTTATATATTTGTATATATGTGGTTCAGAGTTTTGTAGCTATCTCCTGAGTCTATTTCATCTGGTATTTTATGTTATTGCTGATGGAGATCTTCACTGCACTTCTACCCTATCCTCCATGAAGCACTGTCTCCTCCTCTTCTCTCTTTTCTGTGATTATAGACTACAGTGTCCAATCAGTCTTTTTCACTTTTTCTGGGGTGTTTTTTTTTTTGGGGGGGGGGGGATCCTCTTTACCTTTAGGGAACTCGTTCTCTCCCTACATTACCCAAGAAGGGACAGAAACTGTGATCATATAGTCAAGCTACAATAACACCCTATAAAATCCCACCATCCAGGCAAGAACAAATACCAGCTGCCATACACCACATAGGCAGCCAACACCTGTGACAGTTACTCTGATTTGAATAATAAGAAGGAAAAGGGAAGCCCGTCTCCTGATCACATCTT
>NW_006409649.1:0-1063 GCF_000296735.1 Chrysochloris asiatica | reverse complement strand
TGGATAAGAAAATAAGATCCTTCCATATGCTGTCATCAAGAGACACACCCTACACACAGAGACAAAAACGGACTAAAAGTCAACAGATTGGAAAAAAAAAAAAAAAAACCAAGCTAATTGCTATCAAAAACAAGCAGGAGTGCCTATACTAATCTCGGATGCAATATACTTTAACGCAAAATCATATAATAGACAAAGATGGACATTATCTTATGATTAAAGACACAACTGAACAAGATGACATAACCTAATAAATATCTATGCTCCGAATGAAAGAGCTACAAAATATATAAAACAAACTCTAATAGATTTGAAGAAAGAAATAGCTGAATCTACAATAACAGTGGGCAATTTTAATACACTGCTTTCACAAATGGATAGAAGCTTGACAAAGACACAGAGGAACTAAATAACACAATCAGCCAACTGGACCTTGTAGATGTGTACAGAGCATTCAACTCAACAACAGCACAATACACATTCTTTTCCAGTGCACATGAAACATTCTCAAGAATAGACTATATGTTAGATCACAAAACAAGCATCCATAAATTTAAAAACATAAAAATATTAAAGTATCTTCTCAGAACACAATGCTATAAAATTAGAAATCATCAATAGGAAAACCAAGGAAATAAAGTCAAACATATGGAAACTGCATAACACCCTGCTGAAAAGTGACTGTGAATTTACAAAGTTCCTAGAAACAAATGAGAATGAAAATACAACACAACATAATCTTTGGGACACAGCAAAAGCAGTGCTAAGAGGACAGTTTATTGCAATAAATGCACACATCAAAAAAGAAGAAAGAACCAAAATTAACACCTTAACACAACAGCTCCAACAAACCAGAAAAGTAAACCTACAATCAACAGAAGAAAGCAAATAATAAAGATTAGATAAGAAATAAATGAGATAGAAAACAGAAAAACTATAGAAAGAATCAACAAGACAAGAAGCCGGTTCTTTGAAAGAATTAATAAAATTGACAAACCATTGGCAAACCTAACTAAAGAAAAGAGACACAAATAGCAAGCATAAGAAACCACATAGGTGATGT
>NW_006409648.1:40363-45533 GCF_000296735.1 Chrysochloris asiatica | reverse complement strand
GTATTGAAGAACAAAGATGTCAGCTTGAGGAGTAAGGTGCCCTTGACCCAAGCCATGGTATTTTCAATAACCTCATATGCATGTGAAAGTTGGACAGTAAATAAGGAAGACTGTAGAAGAACTGATGCTTTTGAGTTATAGTGTTGGAGGAGAATATTGAAAGTGCCATGGACTGCCCATAGAACCAACAGATCTGTGTTTGAATAAGTGCAGCCAGAGTGCTCCTTGTTGGCCAAGATGGCCAAACTCTGTCTCTCATACTTCGGACAGTTTATCAGGAGGGACCAGTCACTGAAGAAGGACATCATGTTTGGTAGGGTGGAGGGTCAGAGAAAAAGAGGAAGACTCCCAGCGAGATGGATTGGCCAAGTGGCTCAAACGTGACAACAATAGTGAGGTTTGCCCAGGATTAGTCAGTGTTTCATTCTGCTGTGCATAAGGTCGCTATGAGTTCGCACCAACTCGATGGCACCTAACAACAACAACAACATGTTTGAGTGCTAAATGCTAAACACCCTAACAGTCTCAATGAATTTTGTGAGGAACTATCCTGTTCTTATTTGTCTATGGCAAAATAGAGGCTCAAAGATGTTTACCAACCCATAGCACTAATAAGTGGCTGAGCTGAGGCTAAATCCAGATCTGTTTGGCTCTTGACTCACTTGATTGCCTCTTGCCAAGGACACCAGCGATCCTTCTTCCCAGTCTGGAACGTAAATGCTCGACTGTTTGTTACTTTGGACTCAAGTAAACGTTTCTGGTTAAGAGCAAGCCTAATTATAGTAGCATCTTCCATTTCTGGAGAACAGATGGAGTTGGGGGCTTCATCTCCAGACCAACACAGGCTTGCGGTTTCTGAGACCATATAAGGATATCTTGAGCGTGCTCTGTGTGTTTCTCTCTGGCTTGATGTCATCTTCTGGTTTCAGAAGAAATAATCCCCTGAAAACCTCAAAATGATTGTTCTCTTACCTAGTTCTAGTTGTTGTTGTTATTGTTGTTAAGTGCCCTTGAGTCAATTCCAACTAATGGTGATCCAGTATACAGTTCCCCAGGAGTGACTGATGAGCTAGAATTGATAACCTTGTGGTTCAAACTGACCTTGCAGTGCAGTGCTTTATCCTACAGCGCTACACTTAAGTTGGTCTTAGGTAGCCTTGAGATGACATCACTTTTTGCTTCCTGAACTTGACATTCAGTAAAATCCCTTCAATTCAGCTCCATTTGTTTTTTCTACCTGGATAGTGTTAGCTAGAGTTCCCTGATACTTGTTCTCCAAGATGAAAAACATGGTAAATAAAAATCACTTTGCATTTTATCAGGTTTTTTTCACCCTCCAGCTCTTACTCAGCAAAATTCACATTCTATAAATCTCATTTCCTTACTAGCTTTTTTCTCTTTTTCCATGTTGGGCTTTTTGTTTACGGGGAGAGGCACACTTTCAAAATTGTGAAATATAAGGAAGGGCCCTCTCTACACTCTGTTTGCTACTTCCTGTTAATGTAAAACCATTTCAAAATCAAAAAGATTTTAAAAGTTGTGAAATGCAAGCACAGAAGCATATATTGAAAGAGTGGTATGATTTAAAATGAACATGAATGGGTCTACAATCCCAGGTAAGAAGTATAACGTCCCTAATGCATTGGAAGTCCCTCTCCCTTTGTACCGTGCTCCATTTCTGTTTGATCTTCTCATGATTTCACCTGGCTTTTCTCACTCCCTGGCTGTTATCTTTGTGATGGTGTTGTTGTCATTGAGCTAGCTCTGACTCATGATGACTTTATGGATAAGAGAATGAAATGCTGACTGGACTTGTTCCGTCGTCATGATCGTTAGCATGGCTGAGTTCATATTACAGTTACGGTGCCAATTCATCTTATTGAGAGTTCCCTTGTTTTCTTAGTTTCTTTTTTTTTTTTTTAAATTTGTCCCCAAACAATATGTTGTTTAGTTTTGCATGTTTATTAATGTATATACATATGAATTATTTGTATGAAGTTTCCTATAATTAAAAACAATTTTTTCCATCTGTCTTACTGAGATAGAATTTATCCTTGAACCACATACGTTTGAACTGCGAGGGCCCACTTAGATGTGGATTTTTTTTTTTTTTTCTCCTATTGCTATTGTGGTCATCCACTTAAAATGCTGTGTGATGATTGCTATATAGACAGGAGCAGTTTGTCTCTCCATTTACTGCTCAAATGAAGATAATTAGCATTACACGGAATTCTAAGCAAATACTTGCCAGACTTGATCTATGTACAAGTGGGCCTATGTTGTTCAAACCCATGTTGTTCAAGGGTCAACTGTAAATTATATACAGGTTTTCAACTGCAAGGGAGTTCAGCACCCCAACCTCTACATTGTTCAAGAATCAACTGGATTTTTTTTTCAGTCTGGTATTTCAGTATATGATTATGTCACAGTTTATTTATCCAATCTATTGACGATTGGCATTTGGGTTATTCCTAGTTCAGTGAACAATGATGTGTTCAGTATTCTTATACAGCTTTCATTCTGCACATACATCATGGATTACCCACAGTGGGCAGGTTTCAGCTGAACTTCCAGTTGTTCACTAACATGCATTAACGTTTGCATCATAACATAAGCACGTATTCAACTTTTCTGATATCAAACAGAAATCCAAAGCGTTTATACTAATTCACTCCTACTGTTAATGTTTATTTCCCCATTGTTTTACATCTTTACCAACACTTGGTATTGTTAGACTTAATTTTATTCCCCTGGCTGCTGCATGTGTAATGGTGTCTTATTAAAATAATATACATCTCTCTGGTTAGTAACAACAACTAACATCTTTTAGTAATTCATTGACTATATGGGTTTACTCTTCTATGAACCGCCTGGTCAAGTCTTTTACTCATTTTTTACTGAATTTTTGAGTTTTTCTAATGGATTTGTTGGGGTTCTTTATATATACCCAGAGTATTTGAATTTGTTAGTTATATATGTTACAAATAACATCTCTCAGTTTATGACTTCCCTTTTCACTCTATGGGGTCATTTGGAAAATTATTGTTAGGTGCTGTGGAGTCAGTTCTGACTCATAGGGACCCTATGTAAAATTGTGTGCTATCCTCACAGTCTTTTCTTTGTTTGCAGCCACTCTGTCAACCTATCTCCTAGAACACTTCTTTTTTATGACCCTATTTTTTTACCAAACATGGTGTCCTTCTCCCACAACTAGTCCCTCCTGATAACAAGCCCAGATACATGAGATGAAGTCTCACCATTTCACTTCTAAGGAATAATCAGTAATTCTTCCAAGACAGACCTGTTTGTTCTTCTGACAGCCCATATTTTATTCTTATTCTTTGCCAACATTGTATTTCAAATGCATCAATTATTCTCTGGTTTTCCTTATTTATTTATTGCCCAGTTTAAAGATGTATATGGTTTAGGTCAGCCACATCCTAGTATTCAGAATGATGTCTTTGTTCCTTAACATTTTAAACAGGTCTTTTGCAGTAGATTTGTCCAATATAATAAGTAATTTAATCTCTTGACAGTTGTTTCTATAGATTGTTGATTGTGGATCCAAGTAAAATGAAATTCTTGACATCTTCAGTCTTTTCTCTGTTTATCATGATGTGTTTATTGGTGCAGTTGTGCAGATTTTTGTTTTCTTTCAACCACTTGTCTGTCAGTTTGTCATACTGTGGTGGCTTGTGTGTTGCTTTGATGTGGAAAGCTATGCCACCTGTATTTTTAATACCAGCATGGTTAACCATGGTGAACAGATTTCAGTTGAGCTTCCAGATTAAGACAGACTAGGAAGAAAGAGGAGAAGCAAATTACTTCTGAATGTTTAATCACTGAAAATATTATGAATATTTTACGAAAATATTATGAAATCTGACAACATCCTGCTGTTAGATGTAGTGCCAAGAGATTAAAATGTTATGAATAGCAGCAGAACATTGCCAGGTACCTTGCCAGAAGATGAGCCCCTCAAGTTGGAAGGCAATTAAAATATGACTGGGGAAGAGTTGTCTACTCAAAGTAAAATTGACCATAATGACATGAATAGAGTAAAGTTTTCAGGACCTTCATTTGCTGATGAGTCATAACTCCAAATAAGGAGAAACAGCTGCAAACTTTCAGTAATAATTAGAACATGGACTGTACAAAGTATGAATCTAAGAAAATTGTAAATTCTCAAAAATGAAATGCAATGAATAAAGACAGATATCCTATGCATTAGTGAGCTGAAATGGACTGGTATTGGACAATTTGAGTCTGATGAACATAATTGATTTTACTATACCAGGAATGATAAATTGAAGAGGAATGATGTTGCATTTATCTCTAAAAGAACATTTCAAGATCCATCTTGAAGCAAAATGCTGTTTGTAATAGCATAATATCCATATGCCTACTGGGAAGACCTGGTGTGGCGCTGCCACAGGGTCAGCATTTCCAACCCACCAGCCACTCCTTGGAAACCCTAGATAGTGTCATTATGAGTTAGAACTGACTTGATGACGATTAACACCAACAACAAGGAAGACCAGTTCATACCACTATTATTCAAATGTATCCACTGAAGCCAGTGATGAAGACATTGAGGAATTCTACCAACTTCTTGAGTCTGAAATTGATCAAACATGCAATCAAGATGTATTGATAAATACTGGTGAATGGAATGCAGAGTTTGGCAGCAAAGAGGAAGTGTCAATAATTAGAAAACATGGTCTTGGTGACAGAAACAATGCTGGAGATCACATGGCAGAATTTTTCAAGATCAAAGACTTATTCATTACAAATACTTTTTTAAAATAACATAAAAAGTGACTATACACATGGACCTCAGCAGATGGAATACACAGGAATCAAATTGATTATATTGGTGGGAAGAGTCAGTGGAAAAGCTTAATAGTATCAGCTAAAACAAGGCCAGGGCAGACTGTGGAACAGATCATCAGTTATTCATATTTGGTCTAAAGTTGAAGAAAATTAAAACAACTCCACAAGAGCTAAACTATGACTTTGAATGTATCCCATCTGATTTATACCATATCATCACAGGACTGCAAACCATAATTTTGACAGTTCAAATGCACTAGTTTCTCCTAGGAAATCCTAACATGGTCACTATGAGTTGGAACTGACTCAGTGGCACTTAACATAACACAACACAACA
>NW_006409648.1:38924-39878 GCF_000296735.1 Chrysochloris asiatica | reverse complement strand
CAGGTTGTTTCATCTGCATATTGCAGGATAAATCTTCCTCCAATCCTGATGCCACATTCTTCTTCATATAGTCCAGTTTTTTAAAATACTTTCTTAGTATGCAGATTGAATCAGTATGGTTCAAGGCTGCAACACTAGCACACACCTTGACTGATTTAAAACCACTCAATATCCTCTTGTTCTGCTCAAATGGCTGTCACTGTGTCTACATAGATGTTCCTCATGAGCACAATCAAGTGTTCTGAAATTCCCATTCTTTACAATGTTATATATAGTTTGCTATGATCCATGCAGTTGAATGTTTTTGCATAGTAAATAAAACACAAGTTAACATTTTTCTGGTATTCTCTACTTTCAGCAAAGATCCATTTGATGTCAACAATGATATCCTTTATTCTATATCCTTTTTGGAGTCTGCTTTGAATTTCTGACAATTCCTTGTCAATATAATGCTGTAACAGTTTTTGAATTATCTACAGCAAAATTATACTTAAATGTGATATTAATGATACTATTTGATAATTTCTGCACTCTGTAGAGTCACTTCTCTTTGGAATGGGCACAAATTTGGTTCTATTCCAGTCAGTTGACTAGGTAGCTGTCTTCCAAATTTCTTGGCATAGACATGTGACAACCTCCAGCCCTGCATCAGTTTTTTTTTTATTATTTAAATGTTTTATTGTAAATTATGTGATAGTTTACATGGGAGAACATTAGTTTTACATGCATTCTATCGTATATATCGTCTCATTGCCATGGTTACAATCCCCTCCATGAAATCCTTCCCCTGTGCTCCCCAGGTCTTCAGCACACACTTGCTCTCCCTCTTTGGATCGAAAGTCTCCAGCTGCTCCATTGCTCCACGTCATCATCTCTGGCTCCATTTCAGGCATCACTGCTTCTCTAGGTAGGGTCCCGCTCTCTGCTCTTCTCCCTTGATGGTCCTAGGGACCT
>NW_006409648.1:0-4730 GCF_000296735.1 Chrysochloris asiatica | reverse complement strand
CAGGGTCACTATGAGTCATAACTGACTCGAAGACACTTAACAACAACATCAATAAGAACAAAAAGTGACAAGATAAGCACTGGACTGCTAACCACAAGGTAGGTGGTTCAAACCCACCAGCTGCTCCTCGGAAACCCTATACAAGGTCACTATGAGTTAGAACTTACTCAATGACACTTTAGCAACAACAACAGTGACAAAGAAGAGAGTCCTGTTGTTGGGTTGCTAATGGAAAGTTCGGCGCTTTGAACCCACCAGAGCTGCTCTGTGGGAAAAAAATGAGGCAGCTGGCTTCTGTAAAGACTTATTGTCATAGAAACCCGATGGGCCAGCTCTGGAGGGTCTCTGTGAGTTGAAATAGAGGCAGTGGGTGGGTTACTGACAAAAAAACCTCACAGAACAAATTCACTTTATATCAGAGGACATGGATAGCTATGAAAATATTGTTGACAGCTACCATCTTTCCCTTTTTCCTTCTTACCACCTGAGTTATGACAGATATATTCTAGTTGTGAGGAACTCATGACCAACTTTTTTTTTCTCCTTTGGCACATGTTCTCATTACTAATATGTCTTGTTGTTACTAAGAGCCATCGAGTTGGTTTGATTCATAGTGATTCTTTTTTTTTTTTTTTTATGTTTTATCATGAATTATGTGATAGTTTACATGGGAGAACATTAGGTTTACATTCATCCTATCGTATATCATTTCATTCCATGGTTACAATCCCCTCCATGCATCATCAACCAACCAAAGGGTATACCCTGCAAGCCTGCCCCCTGGTTGTCATCATAGCGAGTCTTACAGTGGCTGGTGGGTTTGAACCTCTGACCTTGCAGTTAACAGTCCAGTTCTTATTCGACAGCGACACCAGGACTCCATTGTATGCACTATGGACAGTGTTGTAGTGGGTCATTTGCTAATGTTATAATTCTCAGATGTTCACTCACAGATATTCAATGTTATGGTTTATAGTTCAAAACACTGCTAGATAGCAGACAATAATGAAAATGAAAAATATAATATGGACTAGTCAAAATAGAACATAGTCATAAGTCGAGGGTTACCTGTACAATTAATACTAACCAACAACTACTACTTATTAAGAGTCCTAGTGTGGCACTATAAGTAAACACTGGACTACTAACCCCAAGGTCTGCAGTTCAAACCCACCAGCTGCTTCTTGGAAACCTTAAACAGGGTTGCTATAAGTTGAAACTGACTCAATGGCACTTAACAACAACAACAAACAACTACAATACCAGCAGGGTCACCTATGGTGGACAGGTTTCGGTAGAACTTTCAGACTAAAACAGATTAGGAAGAAAAAGTGGACTTCTTAGCATTTAGCCATCGAAAACCCCTCGATTAGCAATGGAACATTGCCAGATATAGTACCAAAAGATGAAAACATTTTGAATAGCAGCAGATCATTTTCATATATAGTGTCAGATGAGCCCTCAGCTTGGAAGGCATTCAAAATACGATTGGGGAAGAGCTGCCTCTTCAAAATAAAATTGTCAATAATGACATGAATGGAGCAAAACTTTCAGGACCTTCATTTGCAGATGGGGCACAATTTAAAATGAGAAGAAACAGCTACAAATATTATTAATAATTAGAACATGGAATGTGCTAAGTATGAATCTAGGAAAATGAGAAGTTGTCAAAAATGAAATGGAACACCAAAAGATAGACATCCTAGGCATTAGTGAGCTGAAAAGGACTGGTATTGGTCATTTTGGTTCTGACAATCATATGATTTGCTGTAACAGGAACAATAAATTCAAGAGAAATGAGGTGCCAGACTCCATGACACATAATCACCACCACCAGTTAGTCTTATAGTCCAGGAACAGAGGACCCTAAGACCATCAATGGAGAAGAACATGAGCAGAATGTGGGACCCTATTCAGAGAAGCAGCAACACCAGAGATGGAGGCAGAGATGGGGTCATAGAGAGAGGGAGCAACTGAGGACTCTAGAGTCATGGAAAGAAAGAGGCTATGTGCTGGAGGCCAGGAGGCAGGCTTAAAGAATGTGCCCTTTGGTTGTTTAAATGATTTTATATTCCTGAGTGTTTTTGTGTGCATCCCAACCCCTGCCCTCCCAACAATAAAAGCAAATACTGTTGAATGATGATGCACGGAGGAGATTGTAATCATTGCAATCAAATGATGAGTGTAAAACCAATGATCTCCTATATAAACTATCACTCAATTCACAATAAAAACTTAAAAAAAAAAAAAAGAAGAAGAAGATGGTAGACACATAGAGAGTCTCTCTACAAAAACGATATGGTTGGTGTTCAACCGTTTCAAGAGGTAGCATCAGATCAAGAATTGATAGTACTGAACAAAGAAGTCCAGCTTCACTGAAGGCACTGGTGAGACAAAGGCTCCAGTAATTGATGGAATAACAAATGAAATATTTCAACAAACTGATGCCGCTCTGGCGGTGTTTACTCATCTATGACAAGGAATTTGGAAGACAGCTACCTATCCAACTGATTGGAAGAGATCCATATTTGTTAACCATACCAAAGAGCGGTAACTCAACGCTATGTGGAAATCATTGAACAATATCATTAATATCACATGCAAGTAAAATTTTGCTGAAGATGATTCGAAAACAGCAGCAACATTACATTGACTGAGAGCTGCCAGAAATTTAAACCAAATTCAAAAGTGGACATGTAACTAAGGATATCATTGTTGATGTGAGATTAATCTTTGCTGAAAACAGAGAATACCAGAAAGATGCTTACTTGTATGTTTATGACTATGCAAAGGCTTTTGATAAACTATGGATAGCTTTGTGAAGAATGGGTATTCCAGAACACTTAATTGTGCTCATGAAGAACCTGTACATAGACCAAGATGCAATTGTTACAACAAGGGAATGCTGAATGGCTTAAAATCAGGAAAGGTGTGTGCCAGGGTTATATCCTTTCACCATACTTATTCAGTCTGTATGCTGAACAATTATCTGAGAAGCTGGATTATATGAAGAGGAACATTACATTAGAATTGGAAGAAGATGCATTAACAATGCGTGATATGCTTACTGGAAGTGAAGAGGACTTGAATGAAGTACTTATTGATAAAGATCAAGACTGCAGTCTTCAGTATGGATTGCTCTTCAGTGTAAAGTAAACAAAATTTATTGTTTTCCTTACAACTGGAACAATAAATAACATCATGATAAAAGGAGAAAAGACTGAAGTTGTCAAAGATTTTATTTTGCTTGCATCCACTATCAGCACTAATAGAAGCAGCAGTTATGAAAATAAATGGCATATTGCATTAAGCAAATCCGCTGTACAACATCTCTTTGAAGCACTCAAGAGCCAAGAGATCAGTTTGAGGACCAAAGCCTTGATGTTTTCCATTGCCTCATGTGTATGTGAAAGTTGGACAATGAGTAAAAAAGACTGTAGAAAAAGGACAGCATGTTTGGTAAAATGGAGGGTGAGAGAAAAAGAGGGAGACACCCTCCCCAAGGAGATTTACTGACAGCAATGGGCTCAGCCTTTGTCATAGGACCCAGCAGTGTTTCATTCTATTGTGCGGAGGATTTCTGTAAGTCAGAACAGACTCGATGGCACCTAACACCAACACAATGTGTAAGTCAGGGAGCTGGCAAGACACAGTTGTTATATTTAAAAAATGCAATTAAAGAAATGCTAATTAAGGGAGTAGGCATCTCCCGGGTCAACAGTGAGATCTGTTCCTAAGTGTGTCTTTAATTTAAGGGGAATGCGTAGGGAAGTTGGACCAAGTGCATACAATTCTTATTTAGCTTTACTTTAGTGCAAGAAAAGCCTCCAAGTTTTTCAATCCTTTAAAAGCTGCACTAGCAGCTAGTGAAGGTGATTGTGAGGAAGACTTTGTTGCCAGTGGGAGCTGCTTCAATTGTTTCAAAGTGAGGGAAAATTTACATAACATTAAAGTGTGAGTTATCCATAAGTAAGCACTTTGAAACCTGGACTACCTGTATTTTCAAAGATGTGTTTGGAGTTACAGGAAATCATGTAATGTTGTAGTACTTGGAGGCTAGCAATGGTGAGATACTGTTACCACCTGTGGACTTGAAGAGTCAAGGGGATGTAGCATAGTGGAATATGGAGAGAACAGACTGGTAAGGGGAGGAGGCTGGGAGAATAAATACTATGCTCACTCTCTTTCCACCTTTATAGTTCTAAACCCAATATGAATTTGGACTACAAGAGGTCTTGAGTAATTCATTCCAGTAGTTGACAAATCTATTCTGTAAAAGGCCAGATAGTTAATATTTTTGGCTCTGTGGGCCACATAACAGCTATGTTCCATATAATTCTTGGTTGTTCTTTATATAAAACCTTTTAAAAATGTAAAAAGCATTCTTAGCTTGCAGGATGTGCAGAAACAGGCTACATGCCATATTTGGTCCATGGGTCCTAGTTTGCTCACCTCTAGTAGCTCATAAAGATCAGCCTCCTGGGCATAGAGACTGGTCAAGTAATGCAGAGAGTGGTTCTGGATGAGCAAATGTGAAATACCCAGTCTAATTCACATTCAAAGATGGGTTGTTCAAATAAGAATCCTAACAGAAGCCACACATTCCAGTTGGTAGCTTTGTCTCTTTATTCTATTAAGTCTCCTGCCTCTGTTTTTTTGATGAATGCTACTGATATTCTGGAGAAATAGCATCTTTTACTCTTCTGTCCTCACTGATGATATGGAGCTTT
>NW_006409647.1:53746-54919 GCF_000296735.1 Chrysochloris asiatica | reverse complement strand
CAGTGATTTCTCAAAAAAACGGGTCTAAGGCTCTGGCGCACTAAGATATACACGGGCTGTGAGACTGTGAATTCCCACCTGGGAGGCTCAACTCGCGAGCTTCCCCCCACCCGATCCCGGAGCCCCCACTCACAAGCACCGTCTGGCCGCCCTGGCATACCGGAAGTGTGTGTGTGTGTGTGTTTTTATTTATTTTATTTTTTTTAGTCTTTCTGAGATCCAGTCCTCAGTTCTTTATTCCCATGAGTGGCTGTTGAATTCCAGAAGCCCAACTTTAGGTTTTCATCCAAGCGCTTAACCAGTGCACCACCAGTCATTCACACATGTGGATCTTCTCCTGACCCTTCCCACCTACTCACCCCCACACCTGTAGATTCTCCTTTCTCTTAGACTCCTCCCTCACCTCTTGTTGTCTAATTCCACCCAGAAGGCCCTCACCTGGGCTGATGGGTTGGAGGCGAGGAGGGGATGAGAGCTCTGTTTCCTGTGGGCGCCACCTAACCAGGGGGAGTGCCTACAGTGAGCTTCACAGGCACCTACCCAGAGACCCAGCGGTACAGTGTGGAAGGCTGTTGGTGTTTTCCTGCTCTAAGTGCTGTGCTTTCTGAAAGGTACCATAAGCAGGGACCCTGGTGGGGGTTTCCTCTCCCAGGCTGAACTTGCTTGTCCCAACTGCGAAGCTGTGTGGAGCTTGCCTGGGAGGGCGGTGTCCCAGTCCCTGCAAGCTCCTGGAATGGTAGCACCTGGAGGATTCTCCACGCTGCCACCCACTGTTACAACCCTCTCTGCTGTTCCCACGTCCCTTTGCACACCCCTATGGGCTTCAATGTCTATGCATCGCTTCCGAAGTAGGAGAAGGGTCGGAGAAGCATCAGCCGCTTCACTGTGCCCTCCTGTGGGCCCAGGTGGGTAATTTTCACTAGGGCGCTCGGGTTCGGGAGCCTAGATGGGCTTGGGTGGGCGACGCTCTTCTCCCAATAGGGTCTGGCACGGGGCACACGGGCGGCACCGTAGGTTTGTACTACTCCTGCAGGTGGGGTCCTGTAGATCTGGTTGTGGAAGGGTGCCAAAGACCCCTGCAACCTCGAGTTGAGGCTACAACAGACAGAGAGATCACTCTGGCTGTACTTCTTCTAAACACAGATCTATTTGGTCTTTTGGCAGTCCATGGTA
>NW_006409647.1:52555-53086 GCF_000296735.1 Chrysochloris asiatica | reverse complement strand
AGGTAAACATCTTTGTGATATTCTCTGCTTTCAACCAAGATCTATCTGACACCAGTATTGATATCCCTTCTTCCACATCTGCTTTTTGATCTTGCTTGAACCTCTGGAAGTTCTCTGTCAATGTGTGCTTGCAGCCATTTTTGAATTACCTTTAGTGCAAGTTGACTCATGTGGGATATCAATGATATTGTCTGATAATTTCCACATTCCATTGGGTCACTTTTCTTTGGAATGGGCACAAATATGGATCTCTTCCAGTCAGGTGGCCAGGTAGCTGTATTCAAAATTTTGTGGCATAGTTGAGTGAGTGCCTCCAGTGCTCAATTCCTGGTGCCTTTTTCTTTGCCGGTTCCTTCAATGCACCTTGGACTTCTTCCTTCGGGATCATTGGTACTTGATCATATTCTACCTGTTGAAATGGTTGGACATTGACCACTTCTTTTTGGTATAGTGACTCTGTGTATTCCTTACATCTTCTTTTTATGTCATAGGAGGCTCTCAAACTTGCTCTCCAGCATAGAGATTCTAAAG
>NW_006409647.1:43924-45170 GCF_000296735.1 Chrysochloris asiatica | reverse complement strand
TTTAGGTAGCCCATCGCTATCAACCCTGTGTGTTGAAGGGATAGGCTTGATCCTTGATTTGAAGACTCCTTCCCACTCAATTGGTATTTTGTGCTAATTACATCTGTAAGTAAAGGTGAGGGTCATCCCATTGTAGCAATTTACACTTGCTATCTAGATCCAATTTCTTTATCTTCCTTTTTCTTCCTTGAGTTATAATCATCAAGCTATTCAAGCTAGGTCTTTTGAGTACTATCTACTATCTGTGTGTTGATGAACACTTCATATCAGCTGAAGGGTTCATTCTCAGCTCTAACCCCAATTGGCTAGGTCAATTTTCATGGGCTCAAGAGTGCCCAAGTATCCCCAAACTTCAGACCAACCATTTCTTCCTCTTATCTCTCTCATCTCTAGGTTGACAGGAGTCTATGGAATATTGTCAAGCTAAGTCCATGTCTTCAGTACCACCCTTACCCCACTTCCAATAACAAGTAGACAAATGTGGTCACAAGCAACCTTTCAAGCCTGCTCATGTGTTCCCTTTAAGTTTCAGCCTTGGAAGAGGGTTTGAGAATGTGCTTTGAATGTGCTTTTAAAGGAGACATCTGAATGTTGGGAAAAGTCATTTCTTCCCCAATTTGATTTTTTAAAAATGCAAAAATAGTAAATAAATAAATATCCAAAGGATTCATGAGGGTAGTTAGAAAGACCACTTGCAAAACTTTTTTTTTAATATCAAGCACAAATAACTAGAACTGTATCTGAGAGAACAGAAACAATAGTTGTCTCTAAAATGCATTTCTCTGAGTGGAGATTTGCAGTGCAGTGGATTATTGAAAGTCTCTTCTAGCCATGCTGTTGCTGTTGCTGTTGCTAGGTGTTATCCAATAGTGATCCTATGCCCAACAGAAAGAAACCCTCTCTGGTGCTGTGCCATCCTCACAGTTGGTGTTACACTTGATCCCATTGCTGCTGCCACTGTGCCACTCCATATATCTAGTTGGGAGCATTCCTCTTTTTCACTGACCCTCTACTTCGTCAAGTATACTTACATCTTACAGTGACTGGTACCTTACAGTGCTAATATGACCAAAGGCTGTGAGTCAAAGTCTCTCCATTCTTGTCTGAAGGAGCAGTCTGGCTGTACTTCTTCCAGCACAGATGTGTTTGTTCTTTGGCAGTCTGTGATCCTTTTAATATTCTTCAACAACACCATAACTCAAATGCATCAATTCTTCTATAGTTTTCCTTATTCACTATCAAACTT
>NW_006409647.1:43313-43824 GCF_000296735.1 Chrysochloris asiatica | reverse complement strand
GAGGGTGAAGGGTCATGGTTAGGGTCAGGGAGACTGGCTTGCAGAATGTGACCCTTACCATAATCTAACCCTAACCCTAACCTAACCCTACCCATTTACTTCTGACCCCAGCAACCCAAACCAAACCCTTGGACCCTGGTCCAAGGCTCTGAACCTGACCGGACACCCTGACTCTCAACTCTGACTCTAAACCCTGACCTAACCCCTAACTCTAATCCCTGGCCCTTAACCTTGGCACTAAACCCTGGCCCTGGTGAAGTCTTTTGATGCACACAATTTTTTAATTTTTAGTATGTCCCACTCATCTATTTTGTCTACATTTGTTTGTGTAAGTTTCAAAATGTTTGGTAGTCTGTGTACTCCCTGTATTCGAGTGCTCACATTTGTGCCTATTTTTTTCATTTATGACTTTCATTATTTTGGGATTCACATTTAGGTCTTTAAGCCATGTTGAGTTGAATTTGTATAGGGGATGAGGTAAAGGTCTTATTTCAATCTTATGCATATCCCT
>NW_006409647.1:41124-41678 GCF_000296735.1 Chrysochloris asiatica | reverse complement strand
CTTCATTCTCAGTTCTAGCCCTCTGTGGCTATGCTTTTGTCCATAGGCTCAGGAGTCCCAAGGTCTTGCCACACTTCAGACTAATAAGCCAAAAGGATTTCTTAGCCTTGTTCTCACCAAGTGTCTTCTCTCATCTCCTGGTCAACAGGAGTTTATGCAATGTGGTTGAATTCAGCCTATTTCTTCATTTGTGCCTTTCTCCCCATTTCACTCACCAGTAGACCAACGTGGTTACCAGCTTACATGCCTGTTTATGTGTTAACTTTGAGTTTCAGTTTTGGAGGAAGCTAGGGATATAATTTTGTTATTCAAATGTGAGTTATAGTTATCTGGACTAATGATTATTATCACAACTCTAAATCTTGAATAGGTGTAACTAAAAGAGGGAGCAATTTGTTAATCCATCATTTCAGGAACAGAGGACCCTAGGGCCATTAAGATGGAAGAGCATGAGAGGAGCAAGGAATCCTAAACAAATAGTGGTGACAAAAAGGATGGTGGCAAACATGATGGTATAAAGAAATACAGCAAAAATGAACTAGAGGCCCATGGAC
>NW_006409647.1:39221-40813 GCF_000296735.1 Chrysochloris asiatica | reverse complement strand
GTAGATTAGCTTGATGCAATATATCATTTGGTTTCTTGACTGCTACTTTCATGAGTGTTGGTGATAGATCCAAGCAAAATGAAGTCCTGAACAATTTCAGTGTTTTTTTTAACATTTATCATGATTTTATCTCTTGGCTTAGTGGTAAAGACTTTTGTTTGCTGTACAATGAATCATCTTGCATACTAAAGACTGTGGTCCTTGATCTTCAACAGTAAGTATTTTACGTACTCTTTACTACCAAAATACAAGGTTATATGACTTAAGGAACCCTGGCAATGAACTCTGGTGGTGCAGTGGTTGATGCATTGGGCTGCTAGCCACAAGGTCAGGGGTTTGAATTCACCAGCTCTGCTTTCTGCTCCCATAAATGTTTGCAGCCTTGGAAACCCTGTGCAGGTCACTATGAGTCAGAACTGAATCAACAGCACACAACCACCATCATCATCAACAAGGAGTCCAGCCTCAACCCCAACGACTACCCAAATTTTCTCTCCAATCTTGCCTGTTTTTTAGTGTCCTGACCACAGCCGCATCCTCAAACCTAGGAAAAAAATCCTTCTGTTCCTCTAAACATCTCCTGTGTAGTGCCTCCACTGGATGGAAAGATCACTTCCTTGTTCCCACAACCCTTTCCCACTCTATTCCTACAGTTCTCATTCTGGCACTATTCAACCAGTTCCTTAAGGTCATCGTAAGTCCTGTTTGAGGGAGGGGCTTAATTTTAAATGTCTCTCATACCTCCCACAGGCACCAAACACCCAGATAACAAGCCATCTCTGTTCAACTTCTATGAAAATTAACTCTCTCCATATGCTCAGTTACCCCATGTGTGCTATCCTGCCTTGCCGGCCTTCTCTTGCTCTGGAAAAAGAAATATCAAACACATCCACCTTGCTAACCACTGTAGCAGACTCCAAGTCACATTCACATCCCATGATCTCATTGGTGCCCTGGGAAGGCTTGATATCAGGAAGAAGGCAGAGCTATGCTGTAGGGTTCTGAGGCCTTGAGTCAGAGGTTCAAGATTAGGGTCTAAGTGTCAGTGTCAAGATCTGGTGGTCAGAGTCATGTATAGGGTTTTTGATGTGTGACTTGCACCACGCCCAGATTGAAGACTTGGAAACCCTGTGTTGTATTAAAGTGCCATAAAGTTGGTTCAACTAATAGTGACCCCATATAGGGTTCTTGAGGAGTGGTTGGCAAATTGGAACCACTAACCTTGCAATTCATACTAACCTTTCAATCCAACACATTATACTACTGCACCAAACCAGTACTCCACAAACCCTATACAGGGTCACTATTAGTCTGAACCTCAATGACATGCAACAATATCATTCACAGAAGAAGTATCTTTATGACTTTCCTAGGTTGTAATCTGTGTGGTTTTGTGATTTAATTTGCTAGACTGCAAAGTTGGTTTGGCAATTGGCTGAAAAGTAGGTTTGAAGTACAAGGTCGGTGGTTCAAGCTCACCAGCTTCTCCTGGCACTTAACAACAACTACCTATGAGAAGCCCAGGTATGGCAGTATAGGATGAGCAATGGACTGCAAAGTCAGTTTGAATTGCAAGATGGATGGTTCAAACC
>NW_006409647.1:37134-37632 GCF_000296735.1 Chrysochloris asiatica | reverse complement strand
CGTGTTGAGGCTGCCAAGAAAGGCTGAGATTTCCTCACTGTTTGCTGGGAGTCTATATTTCCCTGAGGGTCCTTCATCCTCATTCATCTTCCCACACCTATATGGCCCCCCTCCATGGCTTCAGATGTTCTCTTGGACAGGAAAGGGACGGACCCTGTGAGAGGTCGTGTGCCCTGTTATTGTTTGGGGCACTGTATCTGAGGGCCTGAGGCTCCCAAAGCCCACTTCTACCTTGTCTGCTCTGTGAGATGAGTGTGAACACTTTCCTATCCCTGTGGGGCTCAGCTCCTTGTGTAAGCCATGTCTCAATGTCTGTTTGCAGTGGATGTGCAGGTCCCACTCCCCTATGGGTGGCCTTGGGGCACTGAGAGAGGTCTTGCATACTAGTTTTATCTGTGCTTTTCTGTTTGCCAGGGTATCTTGGACTGAGGGCATTCAGGGATCTCTTTAGGTTGGCCAGATTTGGAACCCCATGATTAAGGGAACCTGTCTGTTCTG
>NW_006409647.1:5952-7319 GCF_000296735.1 Chrysochloris asiatica | reverse complement strand
AGCCCCTGACTTCCTACATACCAAAGGCATTGCTCACCGTGACCTGAAACCAGAAAGTATCTTGTGTGAGTCTCCAGAAAAGGTGTCTCCAGTGAAAATCTGTGACTTTGACTTGGGCATGGGGTGAAACTGAGTAGCTCCTGCACCCCCATAACCATGCCAGAGCTGACCACTTCATGTGGTTCTGCAGAATACATGGCCCCCGAGATGGTACAGGTCTTCACTGATGAGGCCACTTTTGCACTGTGACCTGTGGAGCCTGGGCATAGTCCTCTATATCATGCTGAGTGGATACCCCCCCCCCTTCATAGGTCACTGCAGGGCTGACTGCGGCTGGGATAGGGGAGAAGTCGGCAGGGTGTGCCAGAACAAGCTGTTTGAGAGCATCCAGGAAGGCAAATATGAGTTTCCTGACAAAGACTGGGCACATATCTCCAGTGAGGCCAAAGACCTCATCTCCAAGCTCCTGGTTCAAGACGCAAAGCAGAGATTCAGTGCTGCCCAGGTTCTGAAGCACCCATGGGTGTAGGGGCAAGCTCCAGAAAGGGGACTCCCCATGCCGCAAGTCCTCCAGAGGAACAGCAGCACCATGGACCTGACTCTTTGCAGCTGAGGCCATCGCCCTGAACCACCAGCTGTCTCAGCCTGAGGAGAACGAGAACCAGCTGGCCAAAAAGTCTGAGGCCCTGGCTGAAGGCCTCTGCTCGGTAAAACTCTCCCCTCCCTCCAAGTCACACCTGGCACGCTGGCGAGCCCTGGCCCAGGCAGGCCAAAGTACAGACCCCGGACCATGCCTGGAACCCACAGCACTCTGACCTAGAAGTGGTCACCCTTCTAGCTCTGTTCAAACATTTCCCCAGAAAGCTGTGGGATCAGGGTCTGCAAAGCAGATTGAGGGACTTGCTCTCTGCTCCACAAAGGCCCTGAGGTTCCCACCCAGGTTCTTGAGAAAAAAGGTTTTTCCAAAGGGGTTTTCATTGAAAAGGAAAGCAATAAATTGTCACTTTGCATAATCGCCAGTGGCGGTGAACACATGTTTTTGCTAGGCTTCTGCCCACCTGCTCACCACTTGCAAAACCAGTGTGTTCTCACAGTGGTGGCTAGGGCTGCAGCCTTCAAGGAGCCAGCTTTGAGAAGCATCCATTGACAGAGGCTGCTGACATGTGCCTCTTCCTTCTAAACTGTCACCATCCTCTGATGGCCTGTCCCATCTTCCTCTGTCCTCTGGATGGACACCCTGTTTGCTCTCCCTTGACTGAGCAGAGCCATCCCCCCACAAGTTGGGAAGGACAGGGAGCCTCCTGCATTCGGGAAGCTGGAACAGTCTTCCAGTCTGTAGCTCAGAGGATCACATAATCTTTTTTTGC
>NW_006409647.1:3670-4402 GCF_000296735.1 Chrysochloris asiatica | reverse complement strand
TAAACCCTGACCCTGACCCTGATTCTAACCCTTAGACCCTAACCCTAACCCAAACCCAAATCCTAAACCCTAAACGCTAATCCCTAAACCCTAAGTCCTAACCATAGCTCTAGTCTTAGCTAGCGCTAGCCCTAGCCCTAACACTCACCCTAACCCTAACCCTTAACCCCAAACCATAACCCCTAACCCTGATCCTGACACCAGACCCCAGACGCCAGACTCTGACCCTGACCCTACGCCTAAACCATAAATCCTAACCTAAACCCTAACCCTAAACACTAAGCCCTAACCCTAACTCCTAACCCCTATCCCTTAACCCTAAACCCTAGCACTTAAACCCTAAACCCTAACCCTAACCCTAAGCCCTAAGCCCTAGCCCCTAACCCCTAACCCTAGCCCCTAGGCCCAAAGTCCTAGCCCAAACCTGAACCCAGACCCTAAAACCCAAACCCGAAGCCCTATCCCTAAACCTTAAACCCTAAACCTAATCCCACACCCTTACCCATAACCCCTATCTCCTAATCCCAACCCAAACCACTAACCCTAACTCTAAATCCTAAACACTAAACCCTAAACCCTAACCCTAACCCAAACCCTAACACCTAAACCCTAACCCCAAACCCTAGCCCCAACCTAACCCTAACCCTAATACTAACCCCAAACCCCAGAGCCCAAAGCCTAAATCCTAAACCTAACCATTAACCCATAACCCCTACCCCTAACCCCAAACCC
>NW_006409647.1:2568-3570 GCF_000296735.1 Chrysochloris asiatica | reverse complement strand
TGACCCTTGACCCTAAACCCTGACCCAAACCCTGACCCTGACTGTAACCCTAATCCTAACAACCCTAACCCTAACCCTAAGCCCTAAACCCATAGCCCTAAGCCCTAGGCCCTAACCCCTAACTCTAGCACCCAGCCTGCAACCCCCAACCCCTAGGCCCAAAGCCCTAGCCCGAACCTGAACATGAACCCTAATACCGAACTCAAAGCCTGAAACCCTAACCCTAAACCTAAACCCAAACCCTAAACAGTAACCACTAACCACTAAGCTCACCCAAACCCCAAACATAAACCCTGACCCCTAACCCCTAATGCCAACCCAAACCCCTAATACTACCCTAACCTTAAATCCTTAACCCTAACCCTAACTCAAACCCCAAACCCCATACCTGAAATTAACCCCTAACCCTAAACCCCAAACCCTAACTCCTAACCAATAACCTAACCCTAACCCTAACCCCTAGCCCCAAGCCCTAAACCTAACCTTTAGTCCCTAACCACAGACCCTAAACCCTACCCCTAAACTCTAAACCCAAACCGCAACCTTAACATCTAGTCCCTAACCTGTAACTCCTAATCAATAGTCCCTAACTCCTAACCCCTAGACCCTAACCCCTAGACCCTAGATCCTAGACCCTGAACCCTGACCCTAAACCCTGACCCTAGACCCTAGATCCTATACCCTAGACCTCGAACCTGACCACAGACCCCAGACCTAACCCAGACCCTTGATGCCTGATCCCTGATCCTTGACCCTAAACCCTGGCCCTGGCACTGCTCCTAAACCCTAAACCCAAAACCCTGACCCTAACCCAGCCCTGACCCAACCCCCCAAACTCCAAATCACCAGACCCCAACCCCAACCCCAACACTAACCCTTAACTCCTAACCCCTAACCCCTAGCCCCTGGCCCTAAGCCTAGCCCTAGCTCTAGACCTAACTCTAGCCCTAGCCTAGACCCTGACCCTTGACCCTTACCCATGGAGCCTGACTCCTGACCCCA
>NW_006409647.1:0-1161 GCF_000296735.1 Chrysochloris asiatica | reverse complement strand
GGGTTGTATTCTTTTGCCATATTTACTCAATCTGTATACTGAGCAAATAATCTAAGAAAATGAATTATAGGAAAGAAAACATGGTATCAGGATTGGAGGAAGACTCATTAAGAGCCTGCAATATGTAGATGATACAACCTAAAAGCAAAGAGAACTTGAAATACTTATTGATGGATGTCAAAAACCACAGCTTTCAGTATGGGTTGCACCTCAATGTAAAGAAACCAAACATACTCACCAATGAACAACATCCTTATAAATGGAGAAAACATTGGAGTTAAAGACTTCATTTTGCTTGGATCAAACATCAACACTCATGGAAGCCGCAGTCAAGAAATCAAATGATATACTGCATTGGGTAAATCTACTGCACAAGACCTTTTTAAAGTGTTGAAGAGCAAAGACGTCAGTTTGGGAACTAGGGTGGGCCTGACCCAACCCATGCTATTTTCAATAACCTCACATGCATGTGCGAGATGGAGAGTGAATAAGGAAGACCGCAAAAGAATTGATACATGTGATTTTTGGTGTTGTAGGAGAATATTGAAAGTACCATGGACTGCCAAAAGACCAAATAGATCTGTGTTTGGTAGAAGTACAGCCAGAGTGATCTCTCTGTCTGTTGTAGCCTCAACTCGAGGTTGCGGGGGTCTTTGGCACCCTTCCACATTCAGATCTGCAGGTGTAGTACAAACCTACGGTGCCGCCCATGTGCCCCATGCCAGACCCTATTGGGTGACCACCCAAGCCCATCCATGTTCCCGAACCCGAGTGCCCTAGTGAGAATTACCAGCCAGGACCCACAGGAGGGCCTGGTGAAGCGGCTGATGCTGCTCTGACACTTCCCCTACTTCGGAAGGGATGCATAGACATTGAAGCCCAGAGGGGCATGCAAAGGGACACGGGAACAGCAGGGAGGGTTGTAGCAGTGGGTGGTAGTGTGGAGAATCCTCCCGGTGCTCCCATTCCAGGAGCTTGCAGGGACTGGGACACCGCCCTCCCAGGCAAGCTCCACACAGCTTTGCAGTTGGGACAAGTGAGTTCAGCCTGGGATAGGAAACCCCCACCAGGGTCCCTGCTTATGGTACCTTTCAGAAAGCACAGCACTTGGAGCAGCAGAACACCAACAGCCTTCCACACTGTACCGCTGGGTCTCTGGGT
>NW_006409646.1:41910-46199 GCF_000296735.1 Chrysochloris asiatica | reverse complement strand
AAAATCTAAAGTGGATAGAGAAAAATACTTTTAACTGATGGTATATGGAGGGGATTATAATCATTGTAATGAAACAAGTTTTATGAATTGTTGAATGTGAAACTGATGATGTGCCCTATAAACTTTCACTCAATCCACAATAAAAACCTTAAATTAAAAAAAAAAAGAAATATTTGTTGTTGTTGTTAAGTGCCGTCGAGTCGCTTCTGACCCATAGCGACCCTGTAGAGGGTTTCCAAGGCTGTAAAACTTTACGGGAGCACAAAGTCTCATCTTTCTCCCACGGAGCAGCTGGTAGTTTCGAACTGCTGACCTTAAGGTTTTCAGCCCAAGTGGTAACTTAGAAAGTGTTTGAAGCAATGTCCCTGACCAGGAGACTGACATGGAGGACAATGGGGTAGATTCCTAGCATCTCTCCCTGGGCCTGTAAGGGGCTGAGCCCTCAGGCTCACCTGATTCTTGGTCTATGCCATGTAATGTTGAGTCTCAAGGTCAGGGTCTCCACAAGCACAAATAACTGCAGAGGTAACTTTGTTAGTTTGTTTTTCATTTGACAAAGCCATAGTTACTCATGATATAAGGAAAATAATTCAAGCAGCAAAGAAGTTTTGAGATATAGGAAAACTTTTAAGAGAGAAAGGTGAGCATGGCTGCATGGATTGTGGCCAGTTCCCTTCTTCCTTGTAGGTAATTCTTGTAAATGATGCGCTGTTACAAACTGGAATAAAGTCTAATGGTGAGAATGACTCACTTAAGGGATGATGGGAAATTGGTTAACAAATGACAACAGCTTATGGGTAATAGGTCACTTTATATCTTCTGGCTTGAGCTACTCTTCCTCTCCCTTTTCTCTTAGAACTTCATCTGAACTTCCTTTTTCTGTTTAATTCCATCAAGGAACACTAGGTTCAACTCTAATATTTTAAAACCTCTTACAGGAAGCAAACCTATGAATCAAGACTCTGTGGGGACCTAATCACTAGTCCAGGCTTTCTGCCATTGGCAACGTATCAAACCATTCACTCCTTCAGGTTCCTTTTTTGAAGAAGTTGCTAGTGAATTATTTGCAGCTGTTGCTCAGCTTTCTGCGACCATCTTATGGGCTCATCCTAAGTATCTGAGAGACAAACCCACAGATATGAGATTACTTAACTAAATTTTATAAAAACCAAGGGCAGGGGGAGGTACGGAAATTATGTGTGTGTGTGTTGGCAGGGCGGTATGGGTTTCTAATAGAAATCTCATAAGCAAAGTATATTTTGCCTAAAAGCAGCCAATTCCAGAACTTTTAGCTTTAGAGAGACTAAATCAGCAGAGATTTGTAGAACATAATAAAAAGTAATCATCAATGAGGGGGGATTAAAGAAAGAAGAAATTAATCATCTCTGTGAGACTTGAGTTTGTGATGGTAATTCGTCCCCAGAGTGGTAGCTTGGCGTGACTGGGGACTGCTCAACTCCTTTGATAGTTCAGGAACAGTCAAAAAACAAACCAAACCTTTTGCTCTTGATTCCAATTTATAATGACCTTTTGTTGTTTTTGGCATTGTTAAGTGCTGTAGAGTTGGTTCTGACCTATAGCGATCCTACGTAGAGTTTCCAATGAGCAGCTGGTGAGCTTAAACTGCCAACCTTGCAGATCAAACTGACTTTACAGATAGAGCAAAACTCTACTCCATAGAGTTTTCAACGGCTGTTTTTTTTCAGAAGTAGACCAGCAGTCCTTTCTCCCAAGGTGTGTTTCTGAATACCCTGAGACCTCTAGCTCTAGGTTAGCAGCCAATTGTGATAACCTGTTACACCACCCAGTGACTCCAATCCATTAAAAGGAATGACTAAATTCAATAACGTAACACAGTTGATAAAGATTCAAATTTTACCTTCCTCAATTGAATTTTAATTTTAATAAAAAGCATGAAGCCCTATTAAAAGTATCTCTTAAAAGCTATTTCTCATTATAAGATGAGCAAAATCATTATAAGAAGTCAGTTTTATTTCAAGTTTGCTGCAAGGGATAAGTCCTGTGAATAAGCCACTTGAATAATTTATCACTTTGTCAGGATACTTAATATGAAAGAAGACAGATTAAAAAATTTAAGAAGAATGTAACCTAAGATCTTTAGAGTCCTTAAGCACTAATGCTTACAGGTCATTAGGCTGATAGACACATGAGTGGGATTCATAGACAGGGTTCAAGCTCACTGAAGTCTATCAAACACTTTATTAAAAAATTGATTTTCTTCTCAGAAGAAGTAATTAATTGCATCTGACCATTAACTTCATAACTAACTCAGCATGGAACTATTTTTTTTCTCATATATAACCAAAATATTTGTTGTACTTTCCACTGATTTGCTTTTAAATATAAAGAATGCTCCAGTGAAGAAAGAGAAAACTACATGGAGTGCAAAAGATTTGAAAACAAGCATGGAACTGGAATCCTAACCTTTACTGTGGCTATTTTGTTTGAGTGAATTTAATAAGATCGTGTTTATTCTTTGATTTTAAACACTAGGAGAGGATCTAGATCCAGCTATTGACCAATTCAGCATTATTCTAAGAATTAGGAGTAGATTTGAGTAAACAATTGACTACAAGGATTTTGAAGTTATATAATCATAAAATAGGTCACAGAAATATCAAATGTAATTCACATATCATAAATTCACATATCATAGAATACTTTGTAAGTTATTGTTGTTACTGGTGGTGGTGGTTGTGTGTTGTGGAGTTGGTTCCGACTCATAGTGACCCTGTACATGGTTTCTGAGGCTGTAAGTCTTTATGGGAGCAGAAAGCCTCATCTTTCTCCTGTGGAACAGCTGGTAGTTTCGAGCTGCTGACCTTGCGGTTCGTAACCCAGTTCATAACCATTATGCTTGTTACTAGGTGTCCTTAAGTAGATTTTCACTCACAATGACCCCATGGACAGAGTAGAACTGCCCACAGGACTTTCTAAACTACAGTCTTTGCAGGAGCAGATCTCCAGGTCTTTTTTTTTTTTTCCCCTATGAAGCTACCGGGTGGGTTTGAACTGCCAACTTTTTGACTAGCAGTTGAGCACTTAACCACTGAGCCACTAAGCCACCTTATTTGTAAATAAATAAATTTAAATACTATGCCTAGCACCTAATGTGTAGGCATATTTACTAAAATAGAATAAACAATCTGACAATTCACAGTTGAAATAATATATATGAGGTGCTTGTTTTGTTCTGCACAAGTTTTAAAAAGTGATTCTGCTATAGTGTAAACTACTATTAAAAGGTAAATGTAGTATGGCACTGTGGATTAATGGACTGCAAAACGTCAGTTTGAACTGCAAGGTTGATGGATCAAACCTTTCCAGCCACTCCTCAGAAACCCTAAACTATTGGTTGTTATGGGTCTTAACTAACTCGATGGCACGTAACCACAACAAATCAAAAACTTAAAAATATATGTATGTATTTCTTCCTTCCTCCCATCCTTGGTAACAACCACAGAATGCTCCTTTTAACATACAAACCTTTTCTTGACTATCATAAACTTTAAAAAACTTATTAAAAACTGTCACCAAGAATAGGAATGAAGTTATATGTGAATCCAAAACCAAGTCTGTTGCCATAGAGTCAATTAGATTCATAGAGCTCTGTCTTAGAGATCTAGGGATGCTATGACAGAAATACCACAAGTGGATGGCTTTAACAAGCAGAAATTCATCCTCTTACAGTTTCTAATAAAGAGCACTTCATCTGAAGAAAGGCCCTTGTCTCCATTCAGCATCTATTGGCCCAGCATTCCTTGAAGATCTCCAAGTGTCTTGACATCAGTTTTCCCCTAGATCTAGGAGCTTCACAATGCAGAGATCCAGGTCCAAAGAATGCACTCCACTCCCACCTCCTCTTTCTTGGTGGCAATAGATCCCTCTGAGCTCTGATTTCCTGTTAAGGTCTTTTATATCTCAGAAGATACAACCTAATTGTAGCCTGCATCTGACCTCATTAACATCATTGTTTTGTTGTTAAGTGCCTTAGAATCAGTTCCAATTCATAGTGATCCTTTATAGGGTTTCCAAGGCTATAAATCTTTGTAGGAATAGAAAGCCTAATTTTTCTTCTATAGGGCCTTTTACCCTGTGGTTTGCAGTCCAGTGCTTATTCTAAGGTGACACCATGCTCCCCTATTAACATCATAGAAGTGAAGATTTACAACTCAGTTAATTTCATCAGACCAGGGCTAATCACATCAGATTGTTGTTAAGTACTGCGAAGTCGATTCTGACCCATAGCGACCCTGTACAGGGTTTCC
>NW_006409646.1:40496-41005 GCF_000296735.1 Chrysochloris asiatica | reverse complement strand
GAGCGGTCACAGATGCCTGGCAGAACCGCTGAGATAAAGGTGTGGACGTTCTTTTCTTTTGGTAGCTGTTCATTGGCCCCTTGCTATCTGTGCACCTCCATTCTGGTGACTATAGGGGTACCTGAGCTAGTGGGCACCCCAGCCCCACCCTTGGAAGGTTCTACTACGCATACACACAGATCTTCTTGAAATTTAAAGAGACAGTTTCCGATTAAAACCAAATGGCCACAGCCAGGCCTGAACTGTTTCCAACTAGAAAAAAGGCCTGAATGGGGATTGTGGTGCGGGACAAGCAGGTAAAAGAGGAAATAGGCAGAAAATTAAATCCTAAGTTACGTCAAAACGAGTAACAGTGTTATCTTGAAACTTCTCAGGAAGAAGAGTGAAAAGTGAAGTCCATTTCTTGATCACATCTACCTGGAGGCATTCAGAAAGCATAAAAAATACCAAAATACATACCCATCTAAGTATTAAGGCCACAGATAACCCTTGAAGGTGCCCAAAAAACA
>NW_006409646.1:5923-7071 GCF_000296735.1 Chrysochloris asiatica | reverse complement strand
GAGATGGATTGGCACAGTGGTGGCAGCAATGGACTCAGGTGTAGCAACAATTGTGAGGTTGGTGCAGGACCAGGCAGAGTTTCATTCTGTTATGCATAGGGTCACTATGAGTCAGTACCAACTTGATAGCAACAACAACAACAACAGAAGGTTTCTGTTGTTTTAATTGCTCTGGAGTTAGTTCTGACTCATAGTGATGCTGTATAGGGTTTCCAAGGAGCATCTGATGGATTTGAACCACCACCTTGTGGTCTTCAGTCCAGTGCTTATCCTACAATGCCACTGCAGGACTCCAGGTTAGACATATGTTAACTTGGTTGACAGGGAGGGCGACAAACAAGAAGGTGGAGGTTGAAAGAAAAATTATGAAGAAAATTATGAAGATACAAGGCCTAAAGAATATAGAGGTAAATAGTGATATATATACAACTTTGGAACAACAGTATTCTGCATGTAGATATAAGGACAGAGACACAGTTTGAATAGGTACGGGAGGAAGAGTGGGAGTATACCCTCAAACATATGAGAGTTTGCAAGAGGGTATTTATACATGGATAGTTACTTTTCCTGCAAACACAGTTATGAATGTTGGAGAGCATGAGTGGGCAAAAATGATGAAAACATCTTACATATTATCAAACATTTTAGGCAATGTGTTGCTGGGCCTGGGATCTCAAAACCATAGTCTCAGGGGAAGATGTGGTCAGTTGACATAATGCAGTCCACAAAGACAATGCTCTATGTCCTACTCTGGTGAATAGTGTTTGGGATCTGAAAAGGTTATGAGTGGCAGTGTAAGGTGTAGCTATTGGTCTCCCTATGTGCAGAAGAAAGAAGAGTGATGAGAATTTGAAGGTGCTTGGAATCAATTTGTCCAGCAGACTAATGGAACATGTGTACATAATTCTCCACGATTCTGAGACCAGAAGTACTAGATAGTTCTTGGCTATAACTATCAAGTGCTTTGGATGTAATCACATTAGAATGTCTGAGAGAGAGCAACAGAAAATATATAACAGTATTAAATATTTTTAAAAGACTGCATTTATTGGTCAGAAAAAGACCTGAGGATCAAAGAGACTATGGCCCTCAACCACCCTTCAGATTTGGAAAGGAACACACCAATTTTCAGCCAAGCAGTAGATAGG
>NW_006409646.1:2333-3502 GCF_000296735.1 Chrysochloris asiatica | reverse complement strand
AAGGATTCTACGGACAAAATGGTTGTGTGTCTCCAAGTCAATTCCAACTCATAGTGACCTTGTATAGTAGAATGAGAAAACATTTTTCTGCCAAAATTTATAGCATCATTCTCAGGCCATACAAAATTATCAATTTAAACATTAGCTTGCTCAATGAAGACATGGGCTGAGTTTGGTCATGTTCCACTGGCACCCTAACGGATTAATACCTTGAGATGAGAGAGAGAAGAGGAAGGACTGGCTGGTCTGAAGTTTAGGAAGATGCATGAACTCCTGAGCCCATGGACACTGATCTAGCCTCTGGGGTCTAGGGCTGAGATTGAAGCAGTCATCTGGTATGAAGTACATGCAGGTGTGCATGATCTTCCAAACTTGCAGGTAGTACCAATTTGACCTAGCTTAGATGGCTACTTGACCAGATCTTGAACCAAGGAAGATAAAGATGTTTGATACTGAGCACAAGTGTAAGTTGCTACAATTTGACTTACTAGACTTTTGCTTTTGAAGGCAATGACTCAAAATTCCAACCTAAATGGAAGGATTTTTCATATCAATGAACAACCTTGTTTCCTCAGTACACTGGGTTGATAGGGATAAGAAATGTATACATTGGCTATCAAAAGTGTGGTGGGGGCGGCTACCAAACATGAAGTGGCTGGCTTAAAAGACTTTCATGAGTGTGCTTAGTTGCAGAATGGGGATGGGGAAGAGACATAGAGAGCAGAATGGATAAGAAAACAAGATCCTTCGGTATGCTGTCTACAAGAGACATACCAAAAAAGTGAAAAGAGCCTAAATACCCATCAAAAGGAGAATGGTTAAACAAACTTTGGTACATACACACAATGTTGTTGTTAAGTGCCATCAAGTCGGTTCCAACTCATAGCAACCTTGTGTAGAGTTTCCGAGGAGCAACTAGTGAGCTTGAACCACCAACCTTGCAGTTCAAACCAACTTTAACCAGCGCATTAACCCCCAGCACCACACCAGGACTCCTCATGCACACAATGGACTACTAAAAAATGTTGAAGAACAATGATGAGTGTGTGAAGTATCTAACAACATGGTTGAACCTGGAGGACATTATGCTGAGTGAAATTAGTCAGTCAATCACAAAAGGACAAATATGGTATGAGACCAATGTTGTAAACATATTTTTTAAGGATTTT
>NW_006409646.1:0-1423 GCF_000296735.1 Chrysochloris asiatica | reverse complement strand
CACAGAGTCACTGTACCAAAAAGAAGTGGTCCTTGTTCAACCATTTCAGAAGTAGCATATGGTCAAGAGTCAATGACACTGAAGGAAGAAGTCCAAGGTGCACTGAAAGCATTGGCAAAGAAAAAAGCACCAGAAATTGATGGAATACAAATTGAAATCTTTCAACAAACTGATGCAGCACTGGAGGCACTCACTCATCTATGCCAAGAAATTTGGAAGACACTTTTACCTCACTAACTAATTGGAAGAGATCTATACTTGTGCCCATTCCAAAGAGAAATGACCCAAGGGAATACAGAAATCCTTGAACAATGTCATTAATATCCCATGGAAGTAAAATTTTGGTAAAGATCATTCAAAATAGTTTGCAGCAGTACATTGATATGAAACTGCCAGAAGTTCAAGTTGGATTCTGACAAAGACGTGGAGTGAAGGCATATCATCATTGCTGATGTGAGATGGATTTTGGCTGAAAGAAGAAAACACCAGAATGATGTTCATTTGTGCTTTATTTACTATGCAAAGACTTCAACTGTGTGGATCATGGCAAGCTATGGACAACGTTTCGGAGGATGGGTATTCTGGAAAACTTGATAATGAGGAATGTGTACATACACCAAAAAGCAGTCATTCAAATAGAACAAGGGGACACTGAATTGTTTAAAATTAAGAAAGGTATGTACCAGGGTTGTATCGTTTCATCATGCATATTCAATCTGAATGTTGAGCAAATAATTCCAGTAGCTGTATTATATGAAGAAGAACATGGGAGCATTCTTATGTTCTGCTACTTCTTTGAAAGTATTTTTCCCCCACTGTTTGTTTTGACAAAATAAATAGGGGATTTAAAACCCAGCTAATCATCACTGTTTATAATTAAACATTGTTGGAACTCAGAAACACACACATCTTGTCTCATTATGTTGTTGTCGTCATTAGCATCAGGATTGGAGGAAGACTCATTAACAACTTGCAATATGCAAATGATACAACCTTCCTTGCTGAAATAGAAGAGGACTTAAAATACTTACTGATGAAGATCAAAGACCACAGTCTCCAGTGTGGGTTGCACATCAATGTAAAAATAATGAAAATTCCTACCACTGGACCAATAAATAGCATCATGATAAATGGAGAAAAAATTGAAGTTGTCAAGGATTTGATTTTGCTTGGATCTAGCAGTCAAGAAATGGAAGAAGTCAAACTACGTATAGCATTAGGCAAATATACTGCACAAGACCTCCTAAAAATGTTCAAGAGCTAAGAGGTCAGATTGAGGATTAAGATGTGCCTAACCCAAGTCACGGTATTTTCAATAGACTCATATGCATGTGAAATTTGGGAAATGAATAAGGAAGACCATAGGACAGTTGATGCATTTGAGTCATGGTGGTAGAGAAAAATACTGAAAATACCATGGACT
>NW_006409645.1:44033-45996 GCF_000296735.1 Chrysochloris asiatica | reverse complement strand
GGCTAAACATTCAGAAGTAGTCCATCTTTCCTCCTTCCTAGTAGTCTTAGTCTGAAAGCTCAGCTGAAACCTGTCCACCATGGGTGTGCCCTGCTGTTGTTGTTGTTAAGTGCCTATGAGTTGGTTCTGACTCATAACGACCCTGTGTAAGGTTTCTGTGGAGTGGCTGGTTAATTTGAACCACCAACCTTGTGGTTCAAACCGACCTTGTGTTCTAGTGCATTAATTCACAAAGCCACACCAGAACTTCAGGGTGTACCCTGCTGGTATTTTAAATACTGGTGGCATAGCTTCCAGCATCATAGCAACAGGCAAACTGACAGCATGGTGGAGTTCTAAACTAGAAAATCCTAAACACTTTTTAGTTTCATAATGAACACTATATCTTCAATGAACACAAATAAACTATTTTATACATAACAACAGGAATGGATCTTGCAAACACAATTTTAAGGGGAAGGAGCTACTCTGCCCTCTTGCCCTGGAAGTCTTATGGTTCTTTTTCTGACTGGAGGTATGGTTACACAGGTGTGTTCACTTTGTGATAATTCATTGGGCTACAAGATGTATGATTTGTGCACTTCTCTGTATGTGTGTTATATATTAATAAATCTTTTAGAAAAGTTTTCTGTTATAAATAATGTAGGAGGAGAGATAATTATGAGCATATAGTCCATTGATTCATTACAATAATAACCATGTCTTCACATTTTAGGCCACAGTTTTGAATTTCACTGATGCAGAGGAGAAGGTGGAGGCCATGAAGAATAGAACCCTGAGGTTGCTGCTAAGAAGCAAAACTCCCAAGCCAGAGTCTAGATTAAGGGTATCTCTTGCTTTGGTTAACTTCCCATAAAATGACCAACTGCAAATTGACTGAAAGAACACTAAGTAGCGCTAAACTTCCAAGGAGTTGGTTTGCCTAAGAAATTCCAGCTTAGTTAATAAGGACCTGTGATTGTTCAGTCCTAGACAGACCCTAATCCCTCAAACCTGTGTCATTTGGAAGGGAGCCACTAAAGAATCTTCCCTGGTACCTCGCTCAGATGTAGAAATAAAGCATGACAGATGGCCAAGGGAGATCCTGTAGACAGCCTGCTCCTGGACCTTAATTCTCAGCCCTAGCACCAGAAATGGCTGTCCTTGCCCTGTAGAATATAATGCATATTAAGGACTGGTGACCCCTGGATACTGTTTCCCTCTCTCCTCATTTTCAAATGAGAAATTCTGTTGTATTATCCTATTGTCTCTTTACTCTTATGTACTGGGTGTGCTGGGGGTATTTATAGTTGTCATTTAATCTATGAAGCACTATCTCCAGACCTCACTGGGAAGAACCTGTATCACCCAGAAACCCTGGTTTCAAAGTGGGATACAGAAGCAGGACATACTTTTAGGCTGTTAATGACTGGAGAAAAGAGCCATCAGTTTGTTGAAACATTTCATCTGGTATTCCATTAATTCCTGGAGTCCTGTTTTTTGCTAATGTCTTCAGTGCACTTTGGACTTCTTTCTGTACCATTGGTTCTTGATCATATGCTATGTCCTGAAATGTTGAATGTTGACCAACTGTTTTTGGTACAGTGACTTTGTATTTGTTGTTGTTTATAAGTGTCTTTGAGTCGATTCCGACCCATAGCAACCCTATTTAGGGTTTCTGAGGAGCAGCTGGTGAGCTTGAACCGCCAACCTTTCAGTTCAAACTTTGTATAGTCCTTCCATTTTCTTTGGATGCTTCTTTCCTTATTCAATATTTTGCCCATAGAATTCTTTAATATTGCAAACTTTGTTGTTGTTGTTGTCAGGTGCCATCGAGTTGGAACCGACTCATAGCGACCCCATGCACAGCAGAACGAAACAATGTCCAATCCTGGACCAACCTCACTACCGCTGCCACACTTGAGTCCATCAATGATGCCACCTGGCCAATCCATCTCATTAGAGGTCTTCCTCTTTTTCTCTG
>NW_006409645.1:40277-42673 GCF_000296735.1 Chrysochloris asiatica | reverse complement strand
GCCATATCATCAGTGAAGACAAGGCCAGGGGCAGACTGTGAAACAGACCATCAATTACTGATATGCAAATTCAAATTAAAGCTGAAGAAAATGAAAATAAGTCTACGAGAGCCAAAATATGACTTTGAATTTATCCCTCCTGAATTTAGAGATTATCTGAAGAACAGATTTGATGAATTAAACACTAAAGATCAAAGACCAGAAGAGTTGTGGGATGACATCAAGAACATCATACATGAAGAGAGCAAAAAAGTCATTGCAAATTAAGACTTGATTTTTTTCTTCATATCTTTCAGCTTGAGAAATGTTGAGCATGTTCTTCCCTTTTGGTTATCTAACTCTAGGTCTTTGCACATTTCGTTATAATACTTGATTTTGTCTCCTTGAACTGCCCTTAGAATTTTTCTCTTCAGCTCTTTTACTTCTTCATTTCTTTCATTTGCTTTAGCATCTCTATGCCGGTGAACAAGTTTCAGAGTCTCTTCTCACATCTAATCTGGTCTTTTCTTTCTTTCTAGTCTTTTAAATGACCTTTTCTTTCTTCATTTATGATCTTCTTGATGTCATTTCACAACTTATCTGTTCTTCAGTCATTAGTGTTCAAAGTGTTAAATGTGTTCTTGAGGCAATCTCTAAATTCAGATGGGATAAACTTTAGGTGCCATTTTGGCTCTTATGGATTTATTTGAATTTTCTTCAGCTTCAGCATGAGCTTGCATATGAGCAACTGATTTTCTGTTTGACTCTTGGTCTTGTTTTGGCTGATGATATTGAGTTTCTCCATATTCTCTTTCCACAGATGTAATCAATTTGATTTCATCTGTTGACATATTTTTTTTACCATTTATATTGTTGAAAAAAAGTATTTGCAATGAATAAGCCATCAACCTTGCACAATTCTATCATGTGATCTCTATTATAATTTCTGTCACCAAAGCAACATAATTTTAAGGTAAAGGAGACTACTTTTTTCCAACAGCCATATTTTCCAACAACCAATCCTTCCTTTTGGTTTTCAACTTTCATATTTCAATCGCCAGTAATTACCAATGCATCTTGATTTCATGTTTGATTAATTTCAGATTGACTGCAGAAATTGGAAGAAATCTTCAATTTCTTCATCTTTGGCATTTGTGTTTGGTGCATAAATTTGAATAATAGTCTTGATCTTCCTTGTAGGCATATGGATTTTATCTTATCACTGACCACATTGTGCTTTAAGATAGATTTTGAAATGTTCTTTTTTTATGACACCATTTCTCTTCAATTTGTTATTCCTGGTATAGTAGACTATATGATTGTCCAATTAAAATTGGTCAATACCATTTCACTTGTTGTAGTTAGATTCCATCGTGTTGGTACTGACTCATAGCTACCTTATGCATAACAAAACGAAGCACTGCCTGGTCCTATGTGTTCTGTTTCATTTTTTCTTCTCATTTTGTGTCATGCCACATCAGGAAATAAAGGTACTGAAAGTTTTGCTCCATCCATGTTGTTAATGTTGATTCTACTATGAGGAGACAAGTCTTCCCCAGTTTGATTTTGAGTGCCTTCCAACTTGAGGGGCTCATCTTCTTTCTAGCAGTAGATCAGATGATGTCCTGCTGTCATTCTTAAGGCTCTTAGTAGCTTCTTCCTAGTTTGTCTTAGTCTGTAAAGGTCACTGAAATCCGTCCACTGTGGGTGACCCTGGTATTTGAAATACCAGTGATAACACATCTAGCATCACAGCAACATTCAAGTCACCACAGTATGATGATCTGATAGATGAGTGGTGGAATTAACTTTTACCATAGTTTCTCTTTTTCTTGCCTGTCTTTTGGTCTTCCTTTACCTTGGAAAGGCATCGCCATAATTAACTTTATGTACTATCTGTTGTTAAGTGTCATTGAATTGGTTTCAACTCATAGCCACCCTGTATAGGGTTTCTGAGAAGCAGCTAGTGGGTTTGAACCACTCACCTTGAAGTTCAAACCATTCTTGAAGTCAAGTGCTTATCCTACAATGCCACACCAGGACTCCTATATGCTATTTAGTTACATTTCCCTCCCTTCCTCTCCCATCTCTAGTAACCATTATATAATGTGTATAAGCCTATTCTTAACTTTTTATAGTAGTGATCTCACAATATTTGGCCTTTTGTAACTGATTGATTTTACTCAGAATAATATCCTTCAGATTCATCTGTGTTGTTAGATGTTTTTATTTGTTTTTTTATTTAAGGTGTTTATTGTGGATTGAGTGAAAGTTTACAGGGCAGATCATCAGTTTTACCTTCACCAAATCATATACCTTGTTTCATTACAATGATTATAATCTCATTCATGTACCATTAGTTAACAGTATTTCTCTCTATCCAGTTTAGCTTTTTAAAAAACAAACAAACAAACAAA
>NW_006409645.1:2746-12783 GCF_000296735.1 Chrysochloris asiatica | reverse complement strand
TCTAATGGATAGTGATTGTGAGCATTTCTTCATATGTTTGTTGGCTGCCTGAATGTCTTCCTTGGTGAAGTGTCTGTTCATGTCCTGTGCTCATTTTTTGATTGGGTTATTTGTCTTTTTCTTGTAGAAGTGTTGTAGTTTCCTATATATCTTTGAAATTAATCTCTTGTTTGATGCATCATTGCAAAAGATTTTTTCCCATTTTGTAGGCTTCCTTTTTACTCTTTTTGTGAGATTTTTGGATGCACATAAGTTTTTAATTTTTAGTATGTCCCACTCATCTATTTTGTCTTCTTTTGTTTGTGCAATTTTCACAATGTTTGATAGTCTGCATGTGCCCTATATTTGAGACCTCAAATTTGTCCTTAGCACTTAATCTTAATTCTTATTCCTTTGTAAGTATCATTTCATTTCTTCCCAAGCTGTTTTCAGGATTCTCTCCTTGTCTTTAATTTTGGAGAGTTTAATTATGATATGGTATAGTGATTTTCTTTTGGGGTTTATCCTGCTTGGGGCTCATTCAGCTATTCAGCTTCTTGATAATTTATCATCTCATCTTTCATGATGTTAGGGAAATTTTCTTCCAGCAGCTCTTTGACTGTGTTTTTGTTTGTTTGTTTTTCCCTGTCTTTTCCTGTTCTGGAATTCCAGTCACCTGTAGGTTATTACTCTTCATTTGGTCACACATGAATCTTAGGCTTTCTTCAGATTTTCTCATTCTTTTTTTTCTGATCGTTCTTCTATCTTACTAGTATTGAGAAATTTATCTTCAAAGTCTCTAATTCTGTCTTCCATTGATTCAAATTACTCCTTTGTCCTTTCAGTGTAGTCTCCATTTCTGGTATCTTAGTGTTGATCTTCTGGAATTCTGCTTACAGGATTTGCATTGTCTCTAATGCTGTATCTATTTTGTTTTATTGGTCCTGTAATACTTTTCTAAATTCTTCCTTGTTTTCCTTGACTTTTCTGTGAAACATTTGGATGTACCTGAATATCATTCTCCTGAATTCTTTTGTAGGTAGTTCAATTGCCTTTTCTTCAGGAGCAGTTTCTTGCTTTGCCTCTTGGTCATTTGTTTGAGTGAATCTGTCTTGTTTCTTCATGTGAACAAAATTTTTTTGCTGCTTTCTAGGCATTTTGGTGTGGTATTTTTATTAAGTTGATGAATGTATGTTGTTATGTATGTAATGTATGTTATTCTTAGGCACAGCACCAATTGACTCATGGTGGGTGTGATCAGGAGATGAGCTTCTCTTGCCACTATTTGTACAGTTTAATTCAGAGTAGATTTAGCTGATGGTGGTTGTAATCCTTGTTCTGGTATAGCAGCTATAGTAGCTGTTATTGTCTCTTGGTCAATAGGGTATGACTGTAGCTTGGCTGTATGACTACAATTGCTCCCTCCTTTGTCTCTGCAAGCCACAGATAGGTTTTTGCAATGTGATTATGTTTTCTTGTCTCTAAAGCCAGTCTCAAACTGTTAAGTTGACTACAGCAGGTCCTGCCAGCTGCTGTTGCTCATCAGCTACCTCCTCTCTTGCCATGTCTGTCCAACAATTTCTCCTAGTAAGCACTTGAGTCTGTTTTCTAACTTTTCCTTTGAAGCTCAGAGTTCCAGGAACATTCTATCTGTTTCATCTGGTTTTCTGTATCCTTTCTGCAGAGAGTCTTTACAGCCTTTCTGCCATCTTTCTCCAATCCACCTCCCTCCCCCCCAATTTAAAAATTATTTTTAGCAAAAATTTACTTGTATGTGATATTAAGGTTATTTTGTCTGATGATTTCCACATTCTGTTGGGTCACCTTTCTTTGGAATATGCACAAATATGTTGGCCAATTAGTTGGCCAGGTATCTGTCTTCCAAATTTCTTGGCATAGAAAAGTTGCCTCCAGTACTGCATCAGTTTGTTGAAAGATTTCAACTTGTATTCCATCAATTCCTGTAGCTTTATTCTTTGCCAATGCCTTCTGTGCACTTTGGACTTCTTTGCTCAGTACAACTGACTTTTTGTTTCCCCCTAACATTGGGTTGGTGTGGTTCTGTGGGTTAATGCGCCAGACTGCGAACCCGTTTGAACTGCAAGGTTGGTGGTTCAAGTTCACCAGCTGCTTTTTGGAAACCCTATACAGGGTTGCTATGGGTCAGAAATAACTCGACAGCACTTAACAACAGCAACAACATATGGTTTGTTGATTCCCTAATTCTTTTTATTGTATTTTAAACATTTGTTTGTGAATTGAGTAGAGGTTTACAGAGCAAATCTATTTTCCCTGCAATAATTCATATGTATTTTATGTCATCTCATTGACTGTAATCCATCCCCACAAATGTAAGCACCACTTATCCCACTTCCTCCTTATGTTCCCTGTTTCCATCCCTTCTTCTTTCCTGACCTTTTGGAACTTTGTCCTTAGATAAATACTGCCCTTTTAATCTCAAATGGTTGATTATTCTAAGGTATATGTACCTCATTATTGTTATTATTCCTCTTATAGACCTATTGTTTGGCTGAAAATTGAGCCATGACGATGAATTCATTTCTGGACCTGAAGGGTGACTAAGGTTCATAGTTTCAGGGGTTCTACCAGTCTCTATCTGACCAACTAGCCTGGTATTTTTATGATTTTGAGTTTTAGTCTATATTTTTCTCCCACACCATCCGGACCCTTTCAGAGTAGTTGGTAATTTTAGCTGGGTATCATCTAGTTCCTCTGGTCTCACGGTTGTGGAGGCTAATGTTCATAGTTTATTGTACTAATTGTTACCATGTGGCTTCAATTTTCTTCATTCTTCTTTCCTCCAGATAGGAAAAGACAAATAGTTGCACCTTCAATGGCTGCTCACAAGCCTTTAAGACCCCTGTTGCTCACCAAAGTAGGATGAATAATATTGCCTTTGAGGACTATGTTGTGCCAATTGACCCCAGGTCCAGTGACCCACTTCTTTAAGAGGTTTGGTTATATCTAAGAAGTTCTCATAACAATTCACTGAATCTTGCCTGTGTATAGTTCCCTGTTATCTTTCTCTACTTCCTGATTCATAGTTCCTCAAAGTTGAGTATCATTTCTCTGTTGCATTTCTTCTTATATTTGTAGGAGAGGTTCAGAACAATGAACTGTTTACACCACCATCTTCTGTTCTATTTTATTTTCAAATCATTCCCACATGTAACTCATATTCAAAAGTTTTAGAAATGAAAACTTAATAAATGTACATTAACTATTGTGGTAAATGAAATAACTTATGCAAACTGTGCCATTATATATTACATTTTCAGATTATAACTGGACTTTTAACTCAGACCAACAAGTGCTTCCTCTAGGCAGCTTGCTTCCCAGGTACACAACGAGTAAATGACCTGCTCAGTATCCCTGCCCCTCCTCCATTCACCTCATGCTCAGCAAAGAACCGGGATTCCTAAATCTCAGACTGACTCATATAGGTATTGGATCCATTCTTCCCTACCTGTAATGGCAGAAATGGTGCATCATAATGAAGTTTAGAGGCTAGAAATCTGACTTCAGGGTTTTAGAGTGCATTGGTTTCGCTGAAGACTCGAGGGGAAAAGTCTTTTGTATGTCTCCCAGCTTCTGGTAGTTCCAGGAGTTCCTTGGCTTGTAGCTGCAGCACAACTCTGTCATCACATGGTGTTCTTTCATCTTGTGTCCCTCCTCTTTATAAGAATGCCATTTGTATTAGATTAATTTCCACCCTACTGCAGTATCAAATGAAAATATGCTTAAATACCCTATACCTAAATTAGGCCGTGCTCACAGGTACTGGGGTTTCTGACTCGATCATATTTTTTAGGGGCACCCAAATAAATCCTTAACACTTGCCTTCATTGTTGACTCCTTTCCAACAAATTTAAACATCTGCAAGGCACCATATCTTACAGCTCTACCTAGATCTTATGCTTCTCCCCAGCTATTGCCCTTTCTGTTCCTTTCCCTTCACAAGGAAAGTTCTGAATGACTCACCTTTCCTTGTAATCAGTGATTAACTCCCAGCCACTCCTCAACTCCTGCCATCTGGCTGCTGCCTAGTACTCCATGAAAACTGCTCTCTGGTACTGGTACACTGTGACCTAACTTTCAGAAATCCAATTCACATTTGAGTCCACATCTTGCTCTGAATCACTTAGAAATGCTATTAAAAAATGAATTTTATATGTAATTATAATTCTATAAAGCTGACATTTAACAAACAAAACCAGTGTTATAATTTAAATTATTGTTCTTTTTGTTCTTGCTGTCGGTTGGTTCTGACTGATAGCAACCCTGTATAGGGTTTCTGAGGAGCTGCTGGTGAGCTTGAATTGCTAACCTTATAGTTCAAACCAACCTTCTGGTCCAGTGTGTATCTTTCAGTGCCACAGCCGGACTCCGTAAATTGAATACTTCTCTCCCAAAATATGTATTTTAAATCCTCACCTTGTTGTGATGCCTGTATTTATAATCTCATTTGGGAATGGGCTGCCATTATTATGTTAATGAGGCAGGGCTAATGTAAGGGTGTATTTTGAGTGAATCTCTTTTGAGATATGAAAGAGATTACATAAGAAGGCAGAGCAGAAACAGATGCCAAGACACGTGGAGATCTACAAAGTACCAGGAAGCAGAAGCTCAAGAGACAAGGACCTTCTCTCAAAGACATGTGAGAGAGGAAGCCTTTGTCGGTTGTCTAGATATGACATCCTGAACTTGAATTTCTGTGAGAAAATAAATGTTTCTTAAAGCCATCCACTTATGGTAGTTCTGCTATCATAGTATTAGATAATTAATTTACCAGTTTAGATAACTAATTTACCAGAGAAACCAATGCATTCTAAAATTCTGAAGTCTCAATTACCAGCTTAGAACACCCAAGCAGTACAGAGATTATTTTTCTTGAATTAAAGTACTTGGAAATAGTAATGGATTCAGAAAAGCAAACATGGAAACAATCTGTGGTAAGACCAGTGTGATGCAGTGTCATTTTCTGCCATGGGAGAGTCTAAGTATAGTCTGTGTGATTATATGTCACCATAGGCAGTGTCTTCCACCTGAGCATCCCAAAGATTTTTGCAAACTTTACCTGACACATCTTTCATCTTCTCATAGCTTCATTAGAGGACTCACGTTCTGGCTCATGGGTAGGATTGAATCTCCACTGAGCCAGTCCTGGAGGCTGGTGTCTGCTTAAATGCTCCTTGCCAGATGAAAGTGCAGGTGCTATGCAGGCAACACTAATCAGCCTGTAGGCAACTCCAAGTCCATCTAGCCTCTTCAGAAGCATGAGGCATCCACAATCAAAGAGCAGCCTGTGCTTCCAATCCCTGTCTAGAGTTTCATTTTCTTGTGTCTCTCTACTCTACTAGGCTAGGTTGTTGTTGTCAGGTGCCTTCGAGTCAGAAACAACTCATAGTGACCCCATGCACAGCAGAACGAAACAATGTCCCATCCTGGGCCAACCTCACTACCGCTGCCACATTTGACGCCATCAATGATGCCACCTGGCCAGTCCATTTTGTTGGGGGTCTTCCTTTTTTTCTCTGACCTCCATCTTACCTAGCATGACATCCTTCTCCAGCGACTGTTCCCTCCTGACAATATGTCCAAGGTATGAGAGACGAAGCTTAGTCATCCTGGCCTCCAAGGAGCACTCTGGCTGCACTTCTTCCAAAACAGATCTATTGGTTCTTTTGGCAGTCCATGGTACCTTTAGTATTCTCCTCCAACGCCACAACTCAAAGGCATCAATTCTTCTATGATCTTCCTTATTCACTGTCCAGCTTTCACATCCATATGAGGTTATTGAAAATACCATGGCTTGGGTCAGGCGCACCTTAGTCCTCAAGCTGACATCTCTGCTCTTCAGTACTTTAAAAAGTTCCTGTGCAGCAGATTTGCCCAATGCAATACGTCGTCTGATCTCTTGACTACTGCTTCCGCGAGTGTTGACAGTTGATCGGAAGGAATACACAGAGTCATTGTATCAAAAGGAAATGGTTAATGTTCAACCATTTCAAGAGGTACCATATGAATGAGAGCCAGTGATACTCAGGGAGGAAGTCCAAAGTGCATTGAAGGAATTGGCAAAGAACAAGGCACCAGGAATTGATGGAATAAAAATTGAAATCTTTCAAGAAAGTGAGGCAGTACAAGAAGCACTCACTCATCTCTGCCAAGAAATTTGGAATACAACTATCTGGCCAACTGATTGGAAGAGATCCATATTTGTGCCCATTTCAAAGAGAGGTGACCCAATGGAATACGGAAATCATCGGACAATCTCTTTGATATCTCAAGCGAGTAAAGTTTTGCTAAAGGTAATACAGAAACGGCTAAAATCATACATTGACAGGGAACTTCCAGAGGTTCAAGCTGGATTCAGAAGAGGCCGTGGAACAAGAGATATCATTGCTGATGTCAGGTGGATCTTGGCTGAAAGCAGAGAATATTAGAAAGATGTTTACCTGTGCTTTATTGACTATGCAAAGGCTTTCAATTGTGTGGGCTAACTTAGCAAACCAATTATTAGATAGCTTGATACATACTGGTCCTTGAGTAAAATTGTACTCATGGTGATTTCGTGTACAGTGGAGTGAAATGTCCAGTCCTTTGTCATCCTCACAGTTGTCACATGTTTGAGTACATTGTTGTGGCTTTGTGCAGTTCATCTCACTGAGGTTCTTCCTCACAGGCCCTCTGCTTCACTAAATTTGATGTAATTCTACCAATTACTCCTTCTCAATGATGTGCCCAAAGTGAGTGAGTAGATACTGTGATCCACAGGTACTCATTAACTAGTTTATGGAAGTAGATTGTGAGGCCTTCTTGCTAGTTTTTCTTAGTCAACTTTGAAACCTGTCCACCCTGGGTGACCCTGATGGTATTGGAAAGAACTTCACTTTCTCAACTGAAGGTAGAAGACTCTGTGTATAAGCTATGGTAGTTCTAAGGACTAGAAACCAGGCACAGGTCAGTTAGATTCTTCAGCAGCTCCTTATTGACCAAAGTATCTGGCTCAATTCCTGATTGTGGATTTCAAAGTCTCCAGCCTTTAGTCCCAATCTACTTTCTGGATTCCTTGCCTGCTGCATCTCACTGAGCTACACACCCTCCCCAGGACATGCCATTCACAACTCCATATATTTGCTTATGCTTTTCCATAACCAGGAATATTTTTCTGTTCTCTGCCTATGGACTCTTCCTTACTCATCAGTTACCAGTCGAATCTATCTCTCCATGTAGCATTCCTTACTGGGTCTTTCCAGACCATTTTGCTTACTCTTCTACTGTAGTATGTATTCTTACTCTGTGGCATTGTGAGTTAATGCTCTGGACTGCATCATCAGTTTGAACTGCATAGTCAGTTGTTCACACTCACCGGCTGCTCCTTGGAAACTCTATACAGTCACTATGGCTCAGAATGAACTCTGCAGCACTTAACAACAACAACATACCAACTTTACAAAAAACACTAAAGGGTATTCTTTAGATAAGAACCAACAACAGCAGTCAATAAATTGAGAATGACATACATGACATCAGTACCCAGAACTCATTCCAGATATATAAATATTTAAAGTAAAATAAATCTGCAAGACTGAAAATAAGGAACCAGAGATTATCAATTTGTAATGAAGTCAACTGCAAAGCAAAAAGAGGGAATAGTGCAAATATATAACTTCCTAATGATGAGGACATCAAGTACATTTCAAGATAAATCAAACTGTTTTAAACATGGGAAGGAATTAATAAATTACCACAATTAGAAAAGTTCTGCTCTTTCTTCAGCATCTCCAAAAGTTCCAAAGAAGTTCATCTGGTTACCGGGAAAGTAGCCGGCAGCAAGTCTGAAATGGAAATGCAGCTGCACTCTAGTTCTGTTTTGCTCCTGTGGTTTTTGTCTCATGGACTTGTCTTAAAATTTCAGTTGGCAACTTGAAATGCAACCAAAATAGTTTCTTCTGTGTCACCCAATAATAAGGCTTTCGAAACCCTTCATTTTCACTCAAAAATTTCCCTTGAAAATCAACTCTGCTACAAAGTGGGGCTAATTCAACTGCCGGCCATGCGGATGTAGTTGTGAAGATGACTTGAAATGGGACATTTTTAGATGCTCCAATATGGCAACAAGTTAAGAGTTTCATTCATTTAAAAAATGTAAATAAATGCAGCTGCATCTGGCTAAACAGACAATAAAAGTGAGATCGTGGTGCTTAGCCAGTGAGAAGATGCTCTAAATTGAGAGAGACACTCAGCTTTGAGAATAATTTAAGGAACATTAATAAATATATTTAGAAAACTCACACAGCAAACTCCATACCTCCAGCTTTTATACCCTCCTTTACTTGGTGAGTTCTCAGAATTTATGATGACAGCTTAAGAACAACAAATAAAAAACTGGCTGCTTACCCAAACCAATGAAATGCAAAGAAAGGTAGTCACATGCATTAAACATGTATATTGGAAGTCTCCATTTCTATCCTTGAAATAATTATGCAATTTCATAGTTCTCATTTTAATCATCTTATTAAGAATTTAAGCAATATTTAACTTTCAAAAATTACCAGCCCCAAGCCAAATCTATGTTTTTGAGTCAATTTTGACTCACAGTGATCCCATGTATATCAGAATAGAATTGCTTCATGGGGTTTTCTTGACTGATCTTTACAGAAGCAGACCACCAGACCTTTCTTCTGTGCAGTTAATGGTCCAGGACAAACCATTTGTGCCACCCTTCTAGATTTCCAGCAATCAGCTTGAAAGTCTGTTTGAAGATCTAATGCATTTTCTCATGAAAAATGCCATTAAAGTGCAGCTAGGAGTCCTGGTGTGGCACTATAGGATAAGCACTGGACTGCTAATCACAGATCATTTTGTCTACTCTTCTATTGTAGTATGTATTCTTACTCTGTGGCACTGTGAGTTAATGCTCTGGACTGGAACATCGGTTTGAACTGCAAAGTTGACAGTTCAAATCCACAGAAACCCTGTTCAAGGTTGCTATGAGTCAGAACTGACTCAACGGTACTTAACAACAACAACAACAGCAACAACAGGTACTTAGGCTAGCCTTGTAAAATGGTTTAAATTCATACTATGGACTCAAGCTTGACAATGGTAGTGAGGTTGGCCCAGGATTGGGCAGTATTTTGTTCTGCTGTGCATAAGATCGCTGAGTCAGTACCGACTTGGCACTTAACAACAACAACATGGACACCATATTGTATATTTGTAAGAAAAAATAGTTAAAAACCTCATTTCCATGGAAATAATAGCATATAGGTAAGTAATTCAGCTGCCCATTCCTGAAATTGATTAAGGAAAGTTTTCCATTTATATAACTGATGGTGCAGTAGAAAAATAGATTTAATTAAAGAAGGATGGAAATATAGATATGTACTGTAGAGTTTCTGGAGGGAAGTTTGGGCTCTTTCCAAGGCTTACTGGTTCTTTATGACATTGAATCTCACTTCCTAATTTATTCCTTTACTTTTCCCTCACATGGATGTATCACCAGCACTACAGTTTTAAGGATATCATTCAGGACTAGAGACATTTTTCTTTGGCTCACAAATGGAAGAGAAAGGGGACATTTTCCTGAGATAACTGAGAAAAAGTTAAATGAGAAAGAAGAGGGAGAAAAGTCTCTTAAAAAGAAAGTGTGTGTATTTGAAAAATGAAATTTCCCATATTGGTTCAACTGAGTTGACTCAGCAAAAATACATGGTGCTTCTAAAGAAAAAACCCATTATCCATTAGATTTCAGAATTCCCTTCCAGTTACAAACCATGCTGTTCCCTCTTGAAAGGTGTCAGCATTCCAAGGCCCCAATGGGTGTTGATAATGTCTAGATTTATGGTATTCTCTCATTAACAACTTCCTTTGCATTTTGTGAGAAAGATTATGACGATTCCTTATCATCTTCCAGTACAGAGTAAACTCTTGTAGTTAGGTGCCATCTAGTCAGTACCTACTCATAGTGACCTTATGCACAAGAGAACAAAACACTGCCCGATCTTGGGCCAATCTACCACTGTTGCCAC
>NW_006409645.1:0-1166 GCF_000296735.1 Chrysochloris asiatica | reverse complement strand
GTTCTTCCTTTTTGGTTTTCTGATTCCAGATCTTTGCACATTTTGTTGTAATATTTGGATTTATCTTCTCGAGCTGATCTTTGAAATTTTCTGTTCAACTCTTGGACCTCCTCATTTCTTCCATTTGCTTTAACATTCCTTTGCTGGAGAGCAAGTTTCAGAGTCTCTTTTGACATCCATTTTGACCCTTTCATTCTTTCTTGTCTTCTTAATGACTTTTTGCTTTCTTCCTGTATGATGTTCTTGATGTCATCCCACAACTCTTCTGGTTTTTGGTCTTTATTGTTTAATGTATCAAATCTGTTTTTCAGTGGATCTCTAAATTCAGGTGGGATATATTCAAGATCATATTTTGGCTGTTGTGGACTTGTTTTCATTTTCTTCAGTGTCAGTTTGAATTTGCATATCAGTAATTGATGGTCTGTTCCACAGTCTGCCCCTGGCCTTGTTTTCATTGATCTTATGGAGCTTTTCCGTCATCTCTTTCCGTAGATGTAGTCAATTTGTTTTCTATGTATTCCATCTGGTGAGATATATGCGTATAGTTGTCTCTTATGCTGTCTAAAGAAGGTATTTGAAATGAACAAGTCATTGATTTTGCAGAATTGTATCATGCATTCTCCAGCATCATTTGTATCACCAAGGCCAGATTTTCCAACTACTGATCCTTCTTCTTTACTCCTAACCTTTGCATTCCAATCACCAGTAATGATCAATACATCTTGATTGCATGTTTGATGAATTTCAGATTGAAGAAGTTGGTAGAATTTTTCCATTTCATCCTCACTTGCTTTATTGGTTGGTGCATAAATTTGACGAACAGTGGGTATTAACTGGGCTTCCCTGTAGGCGTATGGATATTATCCTATCACCGACAGTATTGTACCTCATGACTGATCTGGATATGTTCTTTTTGACGATGAATGCAACACCATTCCTCTTCAATTTGTCATTCCCAGCATAGTAAACCATATGGTCATCAGATTCAAAATGGCCAATACCAGTCCATTACAGCTCACTAATGCCTAAGATGTTGATGATTATGCATTCCATTTCATTTTTGACAACTTCCAATTTTCCCAGATTCATACTTTATACATTCCATGTTCCAATTTTCAGTGGATGTTTACAGCTGTTTTTCTTCATTTTGAGTTGTGCCCCATCAG
>NW_006409644.1:44588-46007 GCF_000296735.1 Chrysochloris asiatica | reverse complement strand
GGGGCCTGAATGCGCTGCTGGGGTCTCTGCTCACACTTGCTGGAATCATCCGTGGCAGATTTTTAGTCCACAGGTCACTTTTCCCCATATTTCTTTGTAAACTCTTCAGCATTCTTACAGAATTTTTTACAGTCATTAGAGTATTCTTCAGCTAGGTCAGCCTGGAGCAGGTGTTCAGGCTGGGAGTCATTGACCAGTGCTATGAGGGACTGGATGACTTGGTCACTTTTGGTTGCTGGCTTCCAGTTTTCAAAACTAATTACTGGCAGGCAAACCTGACCCTTTTCATTAATGTTTGGGTGATAGATCTTTGTTTTAAATGTGATCTTTGGTGGTTTGAACGGGTACTCTGCTGGAAAGTTTATTTCAATTCTGAAAGCCCCCTTATCATGTGGAGGGTTGTCAGAAGCAATTAGCCCTTGCCAAGTCAATAAATTAGTTTCATCAACCTGGATGTTACGGAAGTTTTTCATCCCACATTTGCGGATTTCTTCAAGCTCCTTCAATAGCCTCTTGCTGGCCACCATCTTGGATCTGGTGCTGCTGCTTGCAAAATAGTTTTTAAATAGCATAGTCTATAGTTGGATATCTTCTTTTTGCCTTATAGATCCACTTTCACCCTTTTCTACAACAGTCTCTTTCTCAGAAGTTGATCTGTATGAACTGCAACAGGTTCCAAGTCCTTTATCTCCCAGACAACCTGAGGCTTCAGGTAGGAGAGCAAAAGGAAGGAGGTGAATGAAGTTAAAATCTTTCTTGTTCTAACTTCCTTCTTACAAGACTATTCTAAATAGTCTGTGTCTGTCTCCCAAAGGCCACAGTCTCTGGTATATAGTCTATACTGTTCTCCCAATAGGCTCAGAAACGACTCCCTCCATTCCCACTCCTAGCCTAGCATTAACAAAAGCTCCTAGCTGGGGAGCTGCTCTATACCTGCCTTGACTCTCACTAATCTTTGCCTATATCTTTATAAGTTGTCTTTTTATTTTTCTCTGTTTGGTCACCCACTTTGTGCCATCTTTCTTCAACAATCACCTTTGCTTGGCATATTCATGCTTCTAAGCTAAAGAATTTTTAACAAGCACTGAAATATGAGTCTTCTTTATGAAGAAAAAAACATTGGATATTTAAGCCTTCTATCTGATAAGGAGCTCTGGTAGCGTAGTGGTTATGAATCAGGCTATGAACTGCAAAGCCAGTAGTTCGAAACTGCTCTGTGGGAGAAAGATGAGCCTTTCTGCTCCTGTAAAGATTTACAGCCTTGGAAACCCTGTTCAGGGTCGCTATGGATCAGAATTGACTCAATGGCACTTAACAACAACATCTAATAATGCAACCACTGGTCTATCAGTTGTCACACTGTGGTGGCTTGTGTGTTGTTGTGATGCTGGAAGTGGTATTTTGAATGTGGGAATGGCC
>NW_006409644.1:41246-43118 GCF_000296735.1 Chrysochloris asiatica | reverse complement strand
ATATCCATATGTCTATAAGTTAATACCACTATGTTTTACTATTATTCAAACTTATACAACAACCAACTAAAGCCAGTGATGATGAAATTAAAGAATTCTACTGATTTCTTCAGTCTGAAATCGATCAAACATGCAATCAAGATGGATTGGTAATTATTGGTGATTGGAATGCAAATGTTAGAAACAGATAGGACAGATCAGTAGTTGGGAAGTATAGCCTTGTTGATAGAAATGATGCTGGAGATCACATGATAGAATTTTGCAATATCAATGACTTTTTCATTGCAAATACCTTTCAAAAACAATATAAAAGACAGTTATACACATGGAATACACAGAAATAAAGTTGATTACATCTGTGGAAAGAAAGTGGAAAAGCTCCATGTCATCAGCCAAAATAAGACTGTGGAATTGCTCGTATGAAAATTCAGGCTGAAGCTGAAGAAAATTGAAACAAGCCTGTAAGAGCCAAAATATGACTTTAAACATATCCCACATGAATTTAGAGATCGTCTCAGGAACAGATTTTTTATTCCTTTAACTTTTTTATTGTGAACTGAATGAAGGTTAACAGGCAATATCAGCATCTTTACATTGAACAAATTGTATTCTTTGTTTCATCTCAATGATTATAACCTCCTCCCTTCAAAAAGTTATCCCACTTCCTCCCTGTGGACATTTTACATCTTATAATTCACAAATGAACAAAGCAAAAATGTTTGTTGTACACACACAACGCAAAAAATATGTATTCATTTAAATGTCCAAAGGGCATGTTCTGCAAGCCACCCTCATGCCCACAGGCATACAGACTTATGTAGTCCATGGACCTAGAGTCCACAGCTGCTCTCTCTCATCAGAAACAGATTTGATGCATTAGACACTAGTGATCAAACACCAGAAGATTTGTGGGATCACATCAAGAATATCATACAAGAAGAAAGCAAAAGGACATTAAAAAGACAAGAAGGAAAAGAGCAAAATGGATGTCAGAAGATATTCTGAAACTTGCTTTCCAGCATAGAGATGCTACAGTTAATGGAAAAAAATGAGAGAGTTAAAGAGCTGAACAGAAAATTCCAAAGGGCAGTTTGAGGGATATCATTACTGTAACAGATGGATTGTGGCTGAAAGCATACAATACCAGAAAGATATTTAACTGTGCTTTATAGATTATGCAAAGGCTTTTGACTGTTTGGATCATGACAAGCTATGGACCACATTGTGAAGAATGAGTATTCCAGAACACTTGATTACGTTCATGAGGAACCAACTTGACAGCACTAAACAACTCTTTAAAAATACTCCTCTAAATTAGCTTACACATTAATATTTTCTCTCTACCACAAGTGTGAAAATATTTTGTAAGTAGAATGGGTTTTATTGTGCATATTTTAGGGAAAATCTCCTCTTCTGTTGGTAGAAAAATCTCTACTCATCAACATTGTCTGAACAACAGGTTAAAAGAAAAGATAGATGAAAGGCCACCATTGGAGACTCTCTTCCTCTGATAAGGACCTTTCCACATTAGAACTTAAAATACCCAACCTATTCCTCAATACAGCTGCTATTTTTCACAGCACAAGGCAAATGTCAGAGTTGTTTTACAAGACAACCTGACTCTGGCTGAAAGGTACAATCAATATTTCAGACTTTAGAACACTTGATACAGTTTTCTTCACACAGTGGGTGCTCAATAAATATTGTTGATAGGTTGTTTTGGCTTCAGTAATCCAGCAACATCACTGAGAAACAACTCATTTCAAAATAAATTAGAAAGAAATGTATTTGAGTTGGAGACTAATGAGAATTGTACAAGCAGATTCTGACTGGGGAAAACTTTTTCTAGAATAAACTGAATGCAGTTTTTAC
>NW_006409644.1:9056-10400 GCF_000296735.1 Chrysochloris asiatica | reverse complement strand
TGCTAAATCATATATTCTGCTTCAGGGAGTCTGCCAATAAAGAAGCAAGAAAAATCCTGAAGAGACCATGAGAGAAAATGAAAAAATGGTGTAAATTAACCAGTGATTTTAACAGAAGGTGACTGGTGTCAGGGTTCCTAATTTAAGTTTCTTGGGAAATCTGAGGAAGGAGAAGGGCATTTGAATTCATGTTCAATGACAGACCTGAATCATGAGAAAAAGTTATCAAAGTGAAGAGCCATGGACGAGTTTTCCAGTCAAAGGAAACAGCAAATGCAAAAATATCTGAACAGTCTGGCATGATCGATGAATGAAAAGAAAGTCACTGGGGCAGATGAGTAATTGAGGAACATGAGGTCAGAAAATCATGTAGGACCTTGCAGGTATTGGTCAACAGTTTGGATTTAACTCCAAGCACAACAGGAAGCTACTGGAAGGCTTTAAGTGGAGGGAGGAAGTGCATGATGGGATCTGTTTTCAGATGATCGCCCTGACTGCTTTACAGAGAATGATGAGAGAGGAGCACACAAAAAAAACAGAAGGACCAGAAGACAGCTACTGAGGACTCCAGAAGACAGCAGGTGACAGGGACAAGTTTTAGTTTGGAGATCCAGCCAAAAGAACTTACTATGGAATGGCTTCTAAGTTTTAACTCGAGCAACAGGCTGGATGACAGAGTTAGCATCAGGATGACTGAGCGGAAGTGGAGGTTCAAGGAATGGGGGAAAACCATGAGCTCTGGTTTAGTCCTAGGCTTACCTGGACCCAGCCAGAGTCCTAACCCTAACTCTCTACTCCTACTCACCCACCAAAATTAAAAAACAAAACATAACAAAAACAATTCTGTCTGAATTTTGTTGTTGTTAGGTGGGATCGAATTGATTCCGACTTATAACAACCCTACAGACAACAGAACAAAACACTGCCTGGCCCTGTGCCATGATCACAATTATTACGTTTGAGTCTCTTGTTACTGCTCCTGTGTCAATCCATTCTGTTGGTAGTCTTCCTCTTTCTTCCTGCCCCTTCACTTTTCTAAACATAATGTCTTACTCCAGCGACTGGTCTTCCTGACCGTATGTCCAACATACGAGAAATAAAGTCTCACTATCTTAGCATGTATTGTAAGAAGCATTCTGGTTGTACTTTTTCCAATACAAATTTGTTTTTCTAGAAAAAAAAAAAAAATCAATTATGTGAATGAAAATATTAAAAGCATTCTTCCAGCCTGACTAATTCGACCCTATAGCGAGCGGACAGCCACTTCTCCATCTTTGGAGCGAGCGTGCCTGAGGGAGCCAGCATTCACCGAAGACCCACCTGAAAGAGGGATGTCATCTGCAT
>NW_006409644.1:5980-7692 GCF_000296735.1 Chrysochloris asiatica | reverse complement strand
ATTCTTAACAAATTTTCAGAAAAACAAGACTAATAAGTAAAAAAGGAAAGAAATCACAACCCAAAAATATCTGAATAGGATGGCTCATTGTTAAGGAACAATCTAGCTAAAGTTTAAGAATAATTTGATTTTGATTTTAGTCCATTAGTGCTCAATGAGTCAAATCTATCATTGAGATGGTCTCCACATTCAGGTGGGATATACCTCATACTTTGACTTTTATGGACTTGTTTCAGCTTTATTCAACCTCAACTTGAGTGTATTAATGGAACCATGCTGTTTAGCTCTGAGCTACTAACAGCATCACTGTATTCTTCATTGGTTAGATGCCTCAAGAAGCATTGTGCTTTATTCTAGGTGTCAGATGTTAAGATATTTTAGCTATGGAGTAATTAGGATGATGAAGTCCAAAAATATGTTACATGATTCATATGGTCTAAGAAATAGGGGGAGAAATAAAAGAAATGTAGTGACGTGGGACTCGGCTTTAAAGCCAGAAAGGCCTCTGTTCACTAACCTTCCTATGTTAGTTAATAATTCTGTGATAGGCTTCTAATTGTCTCTAAACTTTCATTTCCCCTATGAACAGTGATTTGGATCATTTAATTCACAAACTTGTTGTGAGAATTAAATAACACACATAAAGCTTTAGATGTTCTGTCTGTTCTTTATTCTTCTCCCTATTCCCTCCATTTAAGTCACATTTTAAATGTCACATGAATGCAATAGTCCCCAGTCTAAATTAGGGTCTTCGGATATTCCAATCACTCCTGAGCCAATTTTGTTATGTACAACTGTTAGTCTTTATGGCAAACAATGGAATCTACCAAAATGTTTGAGATATTTAAAGGTTATCTATGCTCCACAATCATACAACCAGCTTACCATCAAAGCAAATTTCAGACCAAATTCTGCCACACATACTAATATTTATTAACAAGATTTATTTGTAAGTAGTCCCAAAGCAATTTATGCTACTATTCTGTAAGCTTTTTATTATTTTATATATATTTCCACTCTTATGAAGGATTCAACATTTCAGGGGCATAATTCTATTACCTTTATCTTCAACATCAGACAACCAGTATCCTTCCCAAAGACTACTCAAAAGTTCTTTCAGGGCCACGCCTCAGGCCATACTTACAGGTATAGTAATGCAGGTCTTCTTAGATTCTTTTTTGTTCTTTATACATATAAGAATTATTTATTTTCCTCTTAAGAATTTGAATTTATGATTAATCATCATTATAGCTAAAAATTATTGACTGTGTAAAACATCAGACTCTGTATTAAGTATCAATTCCTTTGATACTTTCAAAAGACCCATAAACATGATACAACATATTACTGATGAGGACAATGACTTTGCCTCAGTAATTTGCTCAAAGATGCAGAGTTATTCAGTAACAAATGCAGATCTTGATTCCATATGGTTAGAGTTTGCAGGACAGTGTCAGAAAGGAGAGGGCTGCATAACGTAGAAATTCCAGAGAACTGTAGAGGATTCCTTTAGGGTCAGCTGAGTTCTAATCAGTGCAGGCATATGAAGTAACTAGAAACTCTCTAGATTTAATTGCATGTGTAATAAAAAAGGGGTATTAGTACAATGTTCATTTTTATCAAAAGTAAGAAATTTTCTGTTTTTAAGCTATGCTGTTATATTTTGAATGTTGTGCTACCTTTCTAGAGTTTAAAAAAAAAAAAAAAAAAAA